>NC_133617.1:437500-737500 GCF_048593235.1 Sminthopsis crassicaudata | reverse complement strand
TGTGGTGTCAAAGAATTGGAAAATGAGCAGATGCCCATAAATTGGGAAATGACTGAATAAGAAATCATATATCAAAGTAATGGAATATTATTTTTCTATAAAATATAATGAACAAGATAGTTTTAGAAAGAACTGCAGAGACTTACATGAACTGATTCTAAGTGAAGTGAGTTGAATGAAATGAACAACAAGAAGATAATATGATGATCAATTCTGATGGAGATGGTTCTTTTCAACAATGAGATGATTCAGGCCAGTTCTGATGGTCTTGTCATGAAGAGATCTGTACCCAGAGAGAGAACTGTGGAGACTGAGTGTGGGACACAACAACTTTCCTTAAACAAAGAAATTTACTTAAAGGACAGAAGGGAAAGGCCTATCTCTTTTCCTATGTATCTAGTACAGCCAAGTTGAGTCTACAAAAATGAAATTGGATATTTCAAGTTGTAGCTATGGAATTTATTAAAAGTTGTAAAAAGTTATACAGATTTTAACAAGTGTCAAGAAAAATTGATTGTAAAAGCAATTGATAAGATTAAAAGTTTTGTTTTTCTAAGGTAGAAAAAGAAAGTTTTTTTCTTTCCATATCCCCCCATCCTTTCAGAAGTTGCAGCTCAAGAAAGCATTTTTTTTATCTAAAAGATAAAAAGGGGGAACTGTTAACATAACAGCACACAGGGGAATCCATGATTCTAATTTTAACCATGAAAGAGGTATTATCAAACTAATGTTTGATTTTTTCAGCAGTTATATCGGGATTCAAATTTTCATGAGCTTTATAACAGTTGCTAGTTTATATAAACTACCACCCACTCCTTCCCTAGTTGCAAAAATGGCTGGATGGAAGAGAGAGAAAGGAAATATATTCAATATAGTGAAGATTAGTTGGGATGTGATGATAAAAGAAAATATTTTATACTTTATATGTAAATCCACTACAAAAAGGGCTGCTACACACATTTCTATATATACATGGGTCCTTTTCCCTTTTTAATGATTTCTTTGGGATACCTGCCAAGTAGAGATAATTATGTTCCCAATTTATGGATAAGAGAACTGAGGAAATATTAGGAGAGTTACTCAGGGTGACATTGCTTATAAACACCTGGGAGAAGAATGAAAGCAGGTCTTGTTGTCGAAGTGCTAAGTAGTAACCTACCACAGCACTTGGCATCAGGATGGGTAAAAGAGAAATCCAGCACAGTGAGGATGATCTCAGGGGGACTGAACCCCAAGATGAGCTGAAGTTGAGGAGGAAGCAAAGGACAAAGGAAATAGGGAAAGACAGAAACCAAAAGTTGGAGAGGACAGGGGTCTAGCTGGAAGGGAGGATGACCTCTGACATAATGTTGAGGTTCAAAAGGAGACCCCAACAATTTGGGATCATAGACCTATGTGGTGAGGCTTTTCAAAAGAATCAGCAGGCTTGAATTCATCTCCAAGTCAAGAGGCAAAATTTATTGTAATTGTAATGCCAAATGAAGCAGGCTTAGTTTCAAAAAGATTTAGCAAAGAACCAGGAGCAAAAAGGGAACTTTACAGAAAAGGGCAGAGAGATCTGGTTGTTCATGTCATATTAGTGACATGAAATATGGATTTTATGGCTTAGTGGTAGCACTGAGAAAAGCCTTATTATGGATAGTTTGAGACAGATGAGTGTGACTGGAATAGTGAGGGGTTTGGAAAAATAAGATATGGATTCAAATAGTCTCCAGGACTTAGTAGCTATGTGATCCTCTTCCATTTGCCTCAGTTTCCACAACTGCAAAATAAGGCAAATAAAAGCTTCTATGTCTAAGGGTTGTCTGAGGGATCAATGAGATGATATAAGGCAAAAGCACTTAGCACACTATCTGGGATATAGGGCCAGAGACATCATGGGGGATATCTTGACTTGTGTGTAACTTGGATTTAAGTGAGGCAGCATTGTATGCAGTCTTCAGCTTTATTCTCTCTTCCAGAGTCACCAAGGACCAGGGATGAGACAGAAGGCTGGATGACCAGAGATGATCCAGGATGGAAGGGATGACCTTGGCATCTTCCATGTCTGACCAAGCTCTAAGTCTTTCCTAGAACCTGCTGCAGCTGCCATCATGGACATTGGAACACATTGTTGTCAGCAGCCCATTCTGATAAGTCTTCCCAGGCTTGGAGTAGACATGTCTCTGACTCACTGATGGGTCTGTCACTTACTCTAACCTAGTGTGGCCTGTGTGTCCAGGTGGTTTCATAAGGCTGTGGCCACTGCTCAGGGTATGAGCTTCTTGGAGTCACAGATGAGAACTGGGAGTCAGGTGAACTCCAGATGTGGATGAGCAGCCTTGGAAAGCCCTCCACAGCCTCCACAGCAGCGGTGTAGGTCCTTCTTGAATACTCCATGCACTCCCAGGGATGGGGTAGAAACCTGGCAAATGCTTACTCCTTTTCCTTCCTCACCCATCTCACTAAAGAAGGAGCCATGGCTGTCTTCTGAGAGATGGGAGTGGGAGTGGACTTGAGACTTGGGGATGGAGCCAAAGGATTGCAAGAACATCTACTGAGAAGGGCCTAGTTCCTCTGACATATATGTAAGAGTCACAGCTGTAATTTAATTCTCTAAAATATATTGCTTGAGGGGCTTCTGGAAGCAGCCTTAGTTTCAGTTCAGTTCAATAATCACCTCAAATTCAGCCAGGAGTTAAAGTCCAAATCCTTTATTGTTTCCTTTTAAGTCTTGTCTCCTTGGACCCGGTTAGCTTTCTTAGAGGCCTATCTCTCTCCTTGGTTCCTGCTGCCAGTCCTTTGCCTCTGCCAGCTTCAGCCTCTAGCTCCCTCTGAATCCCCAGCCAGCACAAAGGTGAAATATGGAATGAATCTGACTCCTCCTCCTATAGTGGGCTTGTGTTTTACTGGGCTTGTCCTTTAGTGGGCTTCTCCTTATATATGCTCTCTTAAAGGTGTGAATCTTGTGGAACTCTAATAAGTACTAAGTACATTAATGAACTAGAGAACTATTAAGCACCCTGCTAAACAACCATTGTCTCTATCAATTCCACTGACTTAGGACCTTGTAAGAATTCTAACATCTCCCTCTTTCTTTTGATTTAGAACATAGATGGTAATGAGCTACCTGACTTCTCAAAGAGGTGAGAAACCCCAAAAAGAAGGTGATCACCTTCTCTGACTGCTCAAAAAAGTTGTGAAAACACCATAAAAAGAGGTGATGACACCCTCCCTGACATCTCAGGAAGGGAGATGAAAACACCTGAGGAAATGGGAAATCAAATCAGATTAATGAGTTTCTGAAAGGGCTCACACTTAAAACAGGTATAGATAAATCCATCAATATGGGAGGTACTACACATAATTACATAAGAGATAGTAACATAACATAGGCTAGTAGTGATGTAACAAATAACATGAATCAACATGAGGAAATATACATGTCACTAAGTCCTAGAAATAGTCCAAAAGGAATCTATTGTCCATTAGTTCATGTGTCAGGAATCCAATAATTCCTGCAAGTTTTGAAGTTTTGTAACAATCTCATCAACAATTTTTCATCTCAAGGAATCCAATGACTCCTGTTGGTTTTCAAGTCCTTCAATGGTCTCATCTTGTGTTAGGGAATCCAATAATTCCTGCAGATTTGGTTCTTAGGTCTTCTCCTTTGTTTTGAGGTTTTTCTCTTTATTCTGTCTCTCTCCAGTGGACAAGGCAAATATGGCTCATTGGTGCCCATCTGATTCTTTCTCCATCTGTAGAAAAACAAGCAAACCTTCTTCCCAAAGAAGTTAAGCTATCTGGCCCCTTCCAATCACCACTTTCTGTGTCTCTCCATATCAGCTGGCAATTATCTAAAGATAGTGGAGCTGCTTGCACTGGACCCTGTAAGGGTCCATTAGAAAGGTCAGGCAAGTGTAACTGAGATGTAAGTAGGCCAATTGTCTCTAAAGTCCCCGAAGAGATTGCAGTTGAGTACATAGGGATTTCCTTCATGGATGGGATCACCAGCCATGGTGGGAATCCTAACATCTCACTCTGATATCTCATCAAGTTCTTAGCATAGTACCTGACATGCTTTTCTTGTTTGTTCATCATGTAACACTCTTGATGAGTGCATGGATTATATCACACCAGGTCCTTTTAGCTTTGAACACCTTTTGAAGATTATACAATAAAGATTATATATGGGTATATTTGTTGCTTCTGTGACACTAAATGTCCATCTTCTCTTCTGCCATTCCCATTGTCCTTTTCCCTTCAATGTCTCCCAGTATCAGTTCTTTTCCAATGAGTCCTTCTTTTCATTGGTCAAAATATATGAGATTCAATTTGAGTTTTTGTCCTTTCAAGGTAGTCTGAAGTATTTATTCAAGAAATGACTGATTTGATCTCCTTGCTGTCCAAGGAATTTCCTTTTCTTTTAAAGAAAATTGTATATCTGTAGTTAGATAGATAGATAGATAGATAGATAGATAGATAGATAGATAGATAGATGGATAGATGGATAGATGGATAGATGGATAGATGGATAGATGGATGTTATGGGCCAGAACTTGAAACAAGGTGCTAACTCAGTGGAATTGATAGAGACAATAGTTATTTAATTTAGTATGATTTAGTATGATTGATTTAATGCTACAAAGAGATATTTTCGGCCAGAATTAGAAACAAGGTACTAAGTAGAATTGAGGAGACAGTAGTTAAATCTAGTTTAGCATTGACTTAATCCTACAACAAATATTGGTTTTCTAGTGATATAATGATTGGTGTATATTCTGTGTGGAACATATAAGGAAGAGCTGTCAGGGCCAGAAAGGACAAGGGCACTAGAAACTTTCTGAGGCTGAGACAAATTCATTCCATTTTGCACCTTTTTTTGTGGCTGGAGGCTGAAGTACAAACATTTGGATTCAGAGACATTTGAAGGGAACAAGAGGCAGAAGCTGGCAGAAGTAAAGGAATAGTGGCAGGAGCTCTCAAAACCAAGGACAGAGATAGTTCTCTATTAAAGCTAACCAGGCCCCAGGAAAAGAGACAAGTCTTGGAAGGAGACAATAAAGGATTTGGACCTTAATCCCTGGCTCCATTTGTGGTGATTACTGGCTGCCTCCAGAAGCCCCCCAAGAAACCTGCTCCCAGAAAGCAATATATTTTAGAGAAGAATATTACATATATATATATATATATGTATATATATGTGTGTGTGTGTGTGTGTGTGTGTGTATGTGTGTGTGTATGTATATATGTACATATATATAAACTGCTAATAACTTCCTTCACAGATGATAATATAGGTTAAATAATAATCAATTGGGACAGTGCTACAAAAGTTAGTTTTAAACAGAAACTGAAATAGTGAAATGTTAAATATATCAGTCAAGGGACAGGTTGTAGAAACAGGAACAGTTTTAAAGACTTTAAGAGTGTGTCAATATTCCAAAATTTCTGGCATACAGCTAAAGCAGGTACCAATAGGATAAATGATTGCTCAAAAACCATATACTAATAAAATGTAAAAAAAATGAATAGAATATCATTTATTGAATATGTCAATATATCAAGACAATAATACAATAAATACATCAAAACATTAGATTATCAATTACATTTTTTAAATATATCAATACATTAGAAATCAGACTAAAGAACTTATAAAAACCAAATCAAATTCTGAGGGAAGACCATGGTACTCATTCCCCTCTTCAAGTATGGTGGACTGAGTGGGAAATAATACATAAGATGTCAGTTTTTTCAAGCGTTGGATTACGCAGGGATGAAAAAGGCCCAGCTTGAGAAGTGCAGGAGGCATGTTAACTAAAAAGAGCCATGATGAGTTATTTTAAGAGGAACAGATTTTTCTCCTACTGAGCTGCCAGAATCATATAAATTCTCAAGTGGCAGTGAAGGGGTAGATCCGGTCTGAAATCTCTCTATTTCAACAAATTCTGTTTCTCTCCAGTATGAATTTTCAGAGGAGTAATAAGTCTAGACCTCTTATTAATTACACTTATTACATGCAAAGGGTTTCTCTCCAGTATGAACTCTCTGATGAATAGTGAGATTGTTCCTCTGCCTAAAACCTTTCCCACATTCCTTACATACAAAGGGTTTCTCTCCAGTGTGAACTCTCTGATGATAAGTGAGATTGTGTCTCTGAGTAAAACCTTGCCCACATTCCTTACATACAAAGGGGTTTCTCTCCAGTGTGAGTTCTCTGATGTACCATAAGGTGTCCTCTCTGAGTGAAAGCTTTTTCACATTCCTTACATACAAATGGTTTCTCTCCAGTGTGAGTTCTCTGATGTATAGTAAGGCATCGTCTCCCATTGAAGGCTTTTCCACATTCCTTACATATAAAAGGTTTCTCTCCAGTGTGAGTTGTCTGATGTACAGTAAGGGATCCTCTCTGGCTGAAGGCTTTACCACATTCCTTGCATACAAAGGGTTTCTCTCCAGTGTGAGTTCTTTGATGTACAGTGAGGCTTCCTCTCTGGCTGAAGGCTTTTCCACATTCCTTACATACAAATGGTTTTTCTCCAGTATGAACTCTCTGATGAATAGTGAGATTGTTCCTATGACTAAAACCTTTCCCGCATTCCTTACACACAAATGGTTTCTCTCCATTGTGAGTTCTCTGATGTTCAGTAAGGAAATCTTGATGAGACCCATTGGAATCTCTGCTCTTGGGACTTGGGTCTCCTTGTTGCTTCTCCAATACAGAGATCAGATCCAGTCTGGAAACAGGAATCCCCACAGAGAGCAGGTTCTGATAGTTCTCCAGCATCACATTCCTGTGCAGGGCCCTCTGGGCAGGCTCCAGAAGCCCCCACTCCTCACTGGTGAAGTCCACAACCACATCTTGGAAGGTCACCAGTTCCTGAAAGGGGGCCATGAGAAAGGCAGAAGTCACATCCTCCTTGGGCTCCATTTGCTGCCTGGGGATGAGCAGAGTCTTCACGGGTCTTGGAGACTTCTCCACTGAACTCACCACTCCTGTCAGTTGAGATGTTGAGTGTAGGGCTTCAGGTCCAGACTCTCACTTGGGCAACAAATATAGTGTGCTCTCTTGAGCCCCCAATGGGGGTGACAAAATACACTATGCTTGCTAGAGGCCCACACTGGGTGCCAAAAAAGTAGTGTCCAGACTAGCTCTTTATAGGATCTCTGAACCAGCCTTGGCCTTAGTGGATGAGTGAAGGAGGTAAGAGAGCCACCAGGACGGTCAAAGATGAAGTGTCTGTTTCCAATCTTCTCAGCCCTTAAATACCTCACTATGATTACATCAGCACAGCACACTGAGCAAGTGGTAACTAGGGCAGCAGAGCATCCCACAGCAAATGGTGTTAACACATGTGTTAAGTATAAGTACCCTGCTGTTGACATGTAAACAGAACACAGGTGGTCAGGCCCTCCTTGACTTCTCCGGAGAGGTGAGAACACCAAAGGGAGGTAGGTAATCAGTCATTGTCATCAGGTTCCACCTGGCCTGAAGACTCTTATACCTTACCCAGAGTTCCCCCACTCTCTGAGGCCCTCTGCCAATCAACACAATTATAAGTAGATAAAAGGTCTGTTGGCATCAGCTTAGGGCCGGCTCCAGCACTTGGAACCATCCACCTGGAATAAATCTAGTTGAAGACCCCAAGTGTTTGGAGGGAACAGATCCTTCTCTTTCCCAGTCATCAAAGTAATATTGTTCAAAGGTGTAAACTCCCCCTAAAGGCTGGAACTAAAGGTGTGAATTCTGAGCTAGAGAATTGCCCAGACAACCTGAATTCTCACCTTTTAATCATAACAGCATCCAACTTAGGGCGGGCTCCAGCACTTGGAACCATCCACCTGGGACAAATCTAGTTGGAAGCCCCCAAGTGTTTGGAGGGAACAGATGCTTCTCTTTCCCAGTCATCAAGAACCACAAGCTCCCAGGGAGCCAGGCAAGTCTCACCCCTGCCCTGGGCCTGAGTCATCCCCCCAGTGTCCCTTGAGGAGGGGGGGGGCTCAAGCACTGCCAGGGCTGCCAGCCACTGCCCCCTCCTGGCCTCACCCAGGGAGACCCCGAGCCCAGGAAAAAACCGCATCCCCGGGGCCTCTGGCTCCTTGCAGCCCAAACCTCCCCCGGGACCGGCAGGGCGGCAGCCTGTGGGGAGGGCTCAGCCACAGCCAGGGAAGCCCCGGGACAATGGGAAGCCCCACAGCCCGGCTCAGCCCCGGCCCCCGAGAGAGGCTGAGGTCACCTTGGCCTCTGGCCCTTCCCCCTGCCGGGACCCCGAGGTATGCGGTCCCCCCCTTTCCCCACCCCCAGCAATGACCCTCCAAGGGGCTGGGCCAACGCTTCTTGGAGGAGGAGCCACGGGCTGGGCCGGGCCAGGAGAGGGCTTCCGAGCCGGACAGAGGATGCAGGAGTGACCGGAGAAGAATTGGGGGCGGGGGACCCCGAGACAGGAGACCAAGCTGCAGCAACGACGGGACGCCACGTGGGGGAGGGGAGAGAGGGCAAGGAGAGGAGGCGGCAGGGGCTCAGCCGCCGTGGGGGAGGGGGCGCTCCTGAAAGGGGCGGTGGCAGGACCCGAGGAGGGAGGGGAGGCTGCGGGCGATGGGGGGCTGCACACACACTCACAGGCACCTCACGAACGCTAGTACTAGCGCACACTCAGGAGCTTGTACACACGCGTGTGCGAGACACCACGGCCACAGACAGGCTTCAAGGACTGGGGCTCAGCTGTGCCCACGCGCGTGCGCACTGTCAGGACCGAAGCCAGGGGACCCTCCTCCTGCCCGAAGCTAACAGCGGGAGCCGGGGCCACGCGTGCGCAGTGACACAAACCGCAGGGCTCGCTCAGTCCGGGGATTGGAAAGGTTTTCTTCAGGCCCACAATTCAGCCCGCGGCTTTCCGGAATTGTCGTCCGGCGGTCACGGGCGCACAGGCTGCTGGGAAACCTTAGCTTCGGTCACCCCGGCGTTTGTGGCAAGGTCCCGGCTCTGCTTGTCAGGGGCGGCCCCGACTTCCCCCGGCTTTCCTCGAGGAGCCAACGGCTTTCACTTGGGCGGCTGCGGTCTCTGTGGGCGGGATCCGCCAGCCCGAGGAAGTCACCGCCGGCGGCGCCTCCGGCTTCTCCCTCCCTTCGCCGGGGTCGCGGCTGTTTGGGGTCTGTAAGGGGGAGCTCCGAGCCCGTTCCCCTTGTCTCCTCCGCCTCCCCCGGTACACAACAGGCGTTTAATAAAGGTTCCCTGACTGGTTGCTGGAGCTTGGAGCTGCTCCCCTCTGACAGGCCTCGCCTCTGCCCGCAGCTCTGCGGAGACAATGGAGGCCCGGGAAGCTGCGCTCGGGACAGCCCGTGCTGCTCTCTAACGCGGCCGCGACGGGAACACGATGAGGCCCGGCTGCTTTCCGGGCCCGGAACCGCACGGACTCTGCGTCTCCCCGTCAGCCCGGGAGCTCCGGGAGGCCCGGAACCGTGTGGCTTCTTCTGTTCCCCTGGCCTGAGCCCCGGCTCTGGGCCGCCGCAGGCGCTGCGTCCGCCTTTGTTAGCTTATGTGCTGCCCAAAGGGGAAGCCTTTCCTCGTGTCCTTAGTCCTCAGCATTAAGCGGTCCCTCCCCGGTACCACGTGCACACCCTGCTTCTCCAAGCCGTGTCGCACCAGCCTTTTCCCAGGCAATGGTGAGGCCCCTGAGGAGTGTTGGAGCCCAGAATTTTGCAGAAACGTCACACGTGCGCGTCGATTGGATTGAGTAGAACTCTCCTAGTGTTTTGTATTTTCTGAGGTGAAGGAACAGCACCACTGGACCCGTTTGGTTTTGGGTTTGTTTGGCTTTTTTTGTTGTTTGTTTGGTTTTGTTTTTTTGGATCACTTCAGGAAATCAATTTCCTTTTCTTTCAGAGTCGGGAACCATAAAACGCTGCAACAAATAAAAGGAGCCGGGTTTTTTTCTTTACTGTGCATTTTGGACTTCCGTTATGTTGGTAGCAATCTGAGAATAATAATAGTAATAATAACAGTAACTAACATTTTTAGAATGAAATAGCCCAGGCAATAACATTCAGGACAGCCGAGGAGTTGGTAATTTTGAGAGCGTTTATTTACAGCCGGTGCGACCTCCCGGGAGCGTTCCCTCAGGAACAGAAGTAGAGACAGCCTCATAAAGCAGTCTCGTTCAGCCTTGCAGTTATTTTGGGTGATAAACATTGGACTTTCCACTTACAGGCAGAAAGATAGGGGGGCTTACAGGTGACAGAAGAATGCACAGTGGCAGATGTTGACATAGAGTATTGGAACAGGTCAGGGGTATCTGACATCGTTAGGCAAGTATTCTGTCTGCACATACTTGAGCAAGCACTTTACCTTCCCTTAATTTACCTTAAGCAACACGTTCCTGTAAGCCTGAGGCCCCCCGGACCCAGGACTGAGGAGGGGCCAATCTTTTGCCCATTGCAATAATACCTGACAGCTGCCAAGTGCTTTGCAAAGATTGTCTCATTTGACCCTCACAATAAGCCTCAGGTGGATGCTGTTATTATCTTCATTTATAAGTGAGGAGAGGAAATGGTTTGTCCAGAGTCGCACAGTTAGGAAGTGGCTGAGGTTGGATTTGGACTCAGGTCCAGGCCAGAACCTTATCTACTGTGCCATTGAGCTGCTTTTAATGGATGAGGATGAGGAGGTAGAGATAAAGGAGGAAGAGGAGGGGGAGGAAGAGGAGTAAGAGTAGGGGGAAGAGAGGAGTGAGAAGGAGAAAGAATTAGGAAGAGGTGAAGGAGGAGGAGAGGGGAAGAAATGAAGGAAGAACAGGTGGAGGAGAAGGAGGAGAGGAAGAAGAAGAGGAGGGAGAGGAGGAGAAAATGAAGAAGAGTGTGTGTGTTTAGTATAAGAAGGAAAAAGGAAGAGAACTCTCTTAGGTGATGAGATAGAATTGCGGTGATATCAATAATCTCCAGTTTATCTTGTCTAAATCTTGCTTTGACAGAGTTGATTGCAAGTGCTCTTTCCTTTCCCTTCTCTATTAGATTATAAACTCAAGAGCAGGGGCTATTTTTTGGCTTTTCTTTATATTCTTAGTGATTATCACAGCAGAGAAGGTGCTTATTGACTAACTGTAATATGTATCCTGGGATAGGAGCTTCTATTGAAGTTACTTATTAAACTATTATTTAGGTTATTTCCTGAAGGAAGGCTGAGTCCATCAGCATTATGAAGTACTTCCTATGTTACACACATTGTTCTAAGCACTTGGGGAAATACCAAAAAACAGTCTTCTCCTCCCCAACCCAAATAATCTTTGCTCTCATAAAACTTATATTTTCAGGAGGAGGAAGAAGGAAAGGGAGCACACATCTGCTCCATAGAACTGTACCTAAACTGTTTGAAAAGTCTTAAGTTTTCCGTTTTGATGAATCCAGGCATATAAACTTGTATACAAATGACATACAAACTTGTAACAGATGATATTTAAAAGTTTATTTATTTCCTTTCTTTTACATTTATTTAGTTTTAAAAGTTTTAAATAATAATTTTTAATTTTAGTTCAATTTTTTGGATACTTTCTCAAACTAGAGGAGAAGAGGTCTTCATTTTTGCCATCTTGGATACCTGACCAATCTTCATTGCATTTTGTTGTTGTTGTTGAAAAGTTGTCAAAAACCCTCTTTGGGGGGATGATCTTGAGGGTAGGATTACATACGACCACTTCTCAGTCACTGAGCAACAGCTGGTGAAAGGTTTTATGAAGTTTAAAAATAGACTGCAGCAATGAAGTGTAGCAAAAGATGATGATTATCTTGAATTTTAATGAGAAATATTCAGTATTTAATAATTTTTAAGAAATCAGGTTTTGAGATGTTTTATACTTGTTTATTTTTATCCTTCAGAAGTTATTAAAGCTGAACTAAAAACTTGGGAAACTATAAAACACATTCAGAGTACACAGAAGATCATCTTGGGGGCAGCTAAGTGGTGCAGCTTAGAGAACATGAGACTTGAATTAGGAAGCCCTGAGTTCCAATGTGATCTCAAGAACTGTGACCCTGGTGTGACATTGATGTTAATGGCTCACTATTAGGAAAAGCCAGAAGTCAAAGAATGAGAAAAAGGAAACAGATTTTTGCAAGGAGGATAATTTGTTTTTTAGATTTTGCTGAAATGACATCCCATTCCTGAGTTTGCTCCAGGAGCACCATGGTGCATTGATTCCAACTCTGGGAGTCTAGCACCAAGCAGGCATGATCACAGATTCACAGAAACAGGACCAGAAGGGATCTGAGAGATCTTTTAGACTATTCTTGTTTTATATATCAAGGGAACTTGTCACTTATACATAGTCACACAAAGTCAGAGGAAGAAGGAAGGAAGGAAGGAAGGAAGGAAGGAAGGAAGGAAGGAAGGAAGGAAGGAAGGAAGGAAGGAAGGAAGGAAGGAAGGAAGGAAGGAAGGAAGGAAGGAAGGAAGGAAGGAAGGAAGGAAGGAGGGAGGGAGGGAAGGTGGGAGGAAGGAAGAAAGGAAGCAAGCAAGTTGGGGAGGGCATATATTTTGTCACTCAGCTTTTTGTGACATTGGCATTTGTGTAAATAGTTAAGGATGATCCTTGTTACTTTGGACTCAAACCCAATAAAGAAAATTAGTGTCTAAAGACAAGCCTGAGGCACATCCATTTCTCTGTGTTTTCGTATTCCCCCTACACAGTAGGGTTTAAATCCAGGTGAATGGTAATCCTTAAGAAACTGAATATAGAAAGTGTGAGAGAAACTATAAAACTGAACATATGAGCATCCCCTTACATATATATGTATGTGCAATTTTCCCTAAGATTTCTATGAAAATTTTTTTTCCTTCAGTGACATCCTTTTCTAATCAACACCTCAATAATTCCCATTACAAAAGGCTTTTAAAAAGTTGCCACTTATTCCCTGCCTCAATCAATCAATCAATCAGAGTCTTTGAGAGTACATTTGACTTTTTTTTTTTTTTTTTTGGCAAAGACACTTTGTTCTGTTGCCATTTCCTTCTCTACCCCAATTTACAGGTGATGCTAATTGTAACATATCCATTGTCATCTAGCTAACTAAGTTTCTGACCTGGGATTTGAATTCAAGTCTTTCTGACTCTGCAAACTCTGTGTTCCATATACTGTGCCATCTCTTTGTCAGGTTTTCTAAAACAATTCATCCCTATTTTCAAAGTTATTCACACAAACACATACACACAATACATATATGTGTATATATATATATGTATAACTTAAAATTTATGTATATAATTTATACATATTAGTTTTCTTGTGGCTTTTCCCATTGGATTGTGAGATTCTTAATGGAGAGACTGTCTACTTCTTCTTTTGGCTTCCAATCGTTTGGTTCAGTGTCCTACATATAGCAAGCTCTTAATAAATGTTCATCAGTTCATTGTACCACAATGCTTTTCCCTTTCTTGGTTTGGCAAGTGAAACCAAGTATAAGACTGAATATATTGTTACCAAAATTTCATCTCTAACTCTTCTTTCTAATCATCTAATCTATCACAATGTTTCTAGATCCTTCCTCTTGTATCATTTTTAGGAAATTGTTTCATGAAAATCTATTTTGGAAGGTGGAACCAAGAAGGCAGAGAGTAAACAAGACAAGGAAATGGAGAGATGGACTAGCAGAAATTATCTGACAAAAAAGCTGTTACAATGTGTAATGTTCTTATGGGTTTTCTGGAGGTCTCTGGGCCAGCCTTTGTTTCAATTCAGTAATCACAGGGAGAATAGCCAGGTGTTATAGTCCAAATTCTTTATTTTCTCCTTGCCTGGGTTTGGGCAGCTTTCTAGAAAGTCTTTCAGACCAGGCCTTGGTCTCAGTGGGGGAATTGCAGGAGGCCAGCCTCCATGGTGGTGTGAGATGGAGTGAATGAATCTGGCCCTGAGTCCCTGGGGTTGTGCTTCAGCCTCAGCCACCACAACAGTGGATGTTGGAATGAATGTGTCTCTGCTTTCCTGCTGTTTGTTTTAGACTCTACTATAATTAAATCATCATAGGTGTGAGTCTTGTAGAACTCATATTAAGTACTAAGTACATGTACTGAACTAGAGAGCTATTAATCACCATACTAATCTAGATAACCATTATCTAACTAATTCCACTGACTTAGCGCCTTGTAAGAATCCTTGTTTCAAACTCAGAGTTCTGGCCCATAGCAACATAGTAGGGAAGGAGGAGGAGACCAGGGGCATGAGTGTATCTCAATCTCAGCAGGATTAACTCAAAGAGGAAGTAACATGCATATTCAATTTGGGTATGGATGTCTCTCACTTCTTCCTTGCAGGAAAATAGGAGGGTATTGTGTTATGACAAGAGGAAAGGGTGATGGAAGTAAGTGCATTATGGGACAGAAGGTGGTTACAAGCAAACACTTTTGATGAGGGACAGGAGGAAACAAGAGAGTAAAAAACTCGGGAAGACTTAGATATAATGATTCAAAGGGATGTGAATGGAACCTGGGAAGCATTGTACACCATGAAGAGCAATATTGTACATTGAGGGATGTAGCAATTCTCAGCAATACAATGCTCTATGACATTCTCCAAGGACTAATGATGAAAGAGTATCCACTAGCACAAAAAACTAATATTGTCTAACTACTAATTGAAGAATGCTATTTTCATTTTCTTTGTTTCTTTCTTTTCTTTTACAGAATGACTAAAATGGAAATTTTTACATGATTCCACATATATAAATAATATCTAAATGGTTATCAAGTCAAAGAGTGGGCAGCATAAAGAAAGACGGAAAAATAGAAGCTGGAACAGAAAACTTTAAAAAAAAATTTATCATTTTAGCATGCAAATGGAAATAATAAAATGTTAAATATTGACAGATTCATTTTTAAATATTTTAGGAAATAAAAATAATTTTAAGTAATATAGTTACAACATCTGCTAACCTATTCATAAGTGGTCTGACATGTCTCTATTGTTTCTGTAGTACTTAGAGAACAATGGAAATAAAAGGAATATTGTAATACCAGCTTAGACTTTCCTGATTCTTTATACTTCATAGAACTTTGCTCTACAGATAAGTTAAGAAAAGAATAACTTGAAGGAGGAAGTTCATAAGAACCACTAGAAACTAAAAATAGCAAAATCTTTTTAGAGGGCCCAATGCTCATGGTGTCTGAAGCTATGTTTTGTTAGGATTACTAGGTGAGAACTCAGGTTGTCTGGACAGTGACAAGGTGAGAATGAGTGGGCGTGGGATAATGCAAGGGCTTCTGGGAAGAACCACTTCAGCCAATGAGCTTGCTCCTTCTATCAAGTCAACCTGAGTTCTCACCTTGTAATTGTCCAGACAAACTGAATTCTCACCTTGTCACTGTCCAGACAACCTGAGTTCTCACCTAGTAATCCTAACATCTCCCCCTTTCTTTTGATTTAGAACATAGGACAGTCATCACCTTGAAACATTCTCTGGGAGGATAAAAGAGGACAGCACTCCAGGAAGAAGAGAAGACTCTGCATTGCATCAGGCTTGATGGGGCTCTCTGCAGGAAGGGAAATCACTTCTCTGGACAAGAGTTAACAGCAACTGCCTGGAGACAACGGTTCGTTACAGGAAGAAGAATCTGTCTGAAAGATTTGAGTAGAAGACACAGCAGATCTCTTCCCAGAGAGTGGGCGTGGGATAATGCAAGGGCTTCTGGGAAGAACCACTTCAGCCAATGAGCTTGCTCCTTCTATCAAGTCAACTTGAGTTCTCACCTTGTAATTGTCCAGACAACCTGAATTCTCACCTTGTCACTGTCCAGACAACCTGAGTTCTCACCTAGTAATCCTAACAATGTTTGAACTCAGGTCTTGACTCCACAGCTGGCCCTTTATCCTCCGAACCATCCACTACCCAGCTAGTTCCTAGAAAAACTCATTAGCTGAAAATGTTAATTGTGTAAGGACTGCTTTTGAGCTACTTAATTCTGAATAGCAAATGCACCAGGTAATGAGAAATTAATTTAGACTCTTGAGATATTCTGAAATAACTTCTCACCACCACCACCACAACCACCACCATAATTAACACCACAGCAACAGGAACTCAGATCAATAGGGAGTCACTCCTCACATCATTTTGAATAGTGTTATGGATCCAAAGGAGTCAAGAAAAAGATGGGATGTTGAAAAGGAATTAGTTTTTTTTTAATGTTTTTTAAAAGTTTTAAAACAAAGAAATAAAAACTAGAATCTATGGATAGAAATTGCAGAGAGAAAAAATTAGATGCTGTGTTATGATGATCTGTTTTTCTTAATCATAGATTGTTCTTTGGGAGGAGGTTTCTTTGGGGAGCTTCTGGAGGCAGCCTTTTTTTCAGTTCAGTTCAATAGTCCCAAAATGCAGCCAGGAGCTAAGTTCTTTACTGTCTCTTTCCAAATCTTATCTCCAGATACTTTATTTTCTCCTTTAAGCCTTGTCTCCTTTACTTGGGGCTTCTTAGAGGCCTCTCTCTCTCTTTGGTTCCCGAGAGCTCTTGTCTGAGTGTCTCCAGCCAGCATGAAAGTTGAGTTCGAATGACTATTGACTTGAAATCTCCTAAAGTGTGGGAATCAGACTCTGCCTCCAAGAGTGGGCCCATAGGTACTCCCTGAGCTTGTGGGAGTAAGGCAGAGAGTGGAAAGAATCACAGGTGGGTGAGGGCTCCAATCAGAGACTTTTCTTCTAACAGACCCCTTAGAAACATTAAGGTGGAGGAATTACTTTATAAAGGAATGTATACCCCCCTTGGCGCACAGATGGTCCCTGAAGTTATATTTTGTAGCAGTCTCCTGGTTGCTTGTCTCCATGGATGATTATAATCTCGTAACATCCTATCGATTGGAATGTTAGTTTTGAGGAGGTTATGGAGAAGTTTTGGAGAAGGTGCTGTATTAGCACTGTGGGTGAGCTTGCCAGGATAATCCCTAAATGGGTTCCCTACAATTAATTTTTTTGGGGGTATGTAATCATAAATGCACCTGGCCTATGTCCCACCTATGCAGCTCCTGCAAGTTGCCGAGGTGAAATTTCAGCAGTTTTGAGAAGAGTCACACTGACTAGCATCCACAGTGTTGGTGATACAGGTCAATATTCCCACATCAGGGATTTGAACATGGCCATTAGGGGCCACAGTAACAATCACTATCTCTGTAGTGTGGTGATGGGTAGATATGAGATCCTTCCCAGCCAGAAAGCAAGGAACAGTTGGGTCAGAGTAATTCCCCTGGGGATTGGCTAGTACAAAAGGGGTGGCATCTACTGAGGAGCTGGTGGCCTGTGGGAATGGAGCTTTTGCAAAGAATGCATTAGGCTGCATCTGTGACCCATCCTGGGGGTGGTGATGACACACCCAGCAGTCCTGGATACCCCCATTCTAAGTAGGGTTACTTAGCTTTAGTTAAGCTCTATAGAAAACTTGGGTAGTGTCAGCTGAACTCTATAGAAAGGTTAACAGAGGTGGGGTTGGCTTCTAGGGCAAGATTGAATTAAAGTCAAGGTGACTGATTTCTGATTTTCCCCTATCAAATTCAAGTATTACCCATGGGCAATAAAAAAAAGTTTCAATTAGCACTCTGAATCTGTCAGTTCTTTGTTTAAGAAAGTCAGTAGTATGTTTCATCCTTAGTCCCCTGTAATCATGGTGGGTCATTGAATTGATCACAGCTCCCAAATCTTTCTTTCTTTTAAATTTTTGAAAAAAAAGTTGTTGTTTTTTTTTTTATTGCGGTAAAACAAGCATTTCTGTATCATTGTATATAAAATATCATCCAAAGATTGTCTTTATAATATATTGCTATCTCAGAAATTGTTCTCCTGATTCTGTTCCTATCCCTCTGCATCAGTTCATACAAATCTTTCCAGGTTTCTCAGAAACTGTTTCCTTCATCATTTCACGTAACACAATATTATTCTATCACACTCATGTATTATGTCATATTACCCCATTGATAGTGGGTGCTGCAATTCAGGAAGGACATGGATATGTTGGAATGTGTCCAGTAGCCTGAAGAAGAGAAGATTTATTGGGAGAAGAGAGGTGGTTCTCTTTAACTATTTGAAGAGGCAGCATGTGGAAGATGTTTTATTTATCTATAGAGGTATGAGCTATAACCTATGGATGGAAATTGCTGAGGGGGAGAGTTTGATTCCTCATAATGTAAAACTTCCTAATTATAAAAGTAAATATGAAAGTGGAATGAATTATGTCAGAAAGCAATGCCATGGCACATGAATGAATTGGAACAATGTCACAATTTGTTTGATTGACAATTTCTTTCCTTTTCTCCATTTCTCTTCAATCTCTCCCATTATCAGTTATATTCTTTTTCTTGTTTTATGAGTCCTTTCTTTTCATTTGCCAAAATATATGAGATTCAATTTCTGTTTTTGTCCTTCCAACGAGTAATTTGATGTATTTATTCAAGAATTGACTAATTTGATCCCCTAGTTGTCCAAGGAATTTCCTTTTTTTTTTTTTTTAAGAAAATATCTATAGCTATATTAATAGCTATAGATGTATCTCTGAAATGCTATTATTTCACAGATGATAATATAAGGTAAATAATAATCAATTCAGACACTACTGCAAAAGTTAGTTTTAAATGGAAACGGAAATAGTGAAATGTTAAATATGTCAGTCAAGAGACAGATTGTAGAAACAGGACCAGCTTCAAAGATAATGGTAAAAGTGAGTCAACAATGCAAAATTTCTAGCATTTAGTTAAATGTAAAAAAAATTTAATGAATAGAATATTATTTGTTAAATATATCAATACATTAAATACATCAATACATTGCATACAACAATTACATTTTTGAAATACATCAGTACATTAGAAAGACTAAAGAAATTATAAAAACCAAATCAATTTCTTTTTTTATTTCTTCCCCTGAGGCTGGGATTAAGTGACTTGCCCTGGGTCACACAGCTTGGAAGTGTTAAGTGTCTGAGACTAAATTTGAACTCAGTTCCTCCCGAATTCAGGGCTGGTGCTCTGTCCACTGCACCACCTAGCTGCCCCCCAAATCAATTTCTGAGGGAAGATCATGAAACTCCATTCCCTTTCCTTTCCAAGTATGGTGGACCCAGTGTGAAACAATATATACAATGTCAGTTTTTTCATGTGGTGGATTTGAAGGGGAAGAAAAAAGCCCAGGTTGAGAAGTGCAGGTGGCATGTTAACCAAAAAGAGCCACAATGAATTATTTTAGAAAGGATACATGTTCCTCCTACTGAATTGCCAGAATTATATGAATTCTCTTATGATAGCAAAGGGACAGTTCCTCTCTGAAATCTCTCTATTTCATCAAATTCTGTTTCTCTTTAATATGAATTTTGTGATGAGTCTTAAGGTTAGACCTGGTACTAAAGTCTTTCCCACACTCATTACATACAAAGGATTTCTCTCCAGTATGAACTCTCTGATGAATAGTGAGACACTGATTATGAGTAAAACTTTTCCCACATTGCTTACATTCAAAGGGTTTCTCTCCAGTATGTAGTCTCTGGTGAATAGTGAGACTGTGGCTATGACAAAACCCTTTCCCACATTCCTTACATACAAATGGTTTCTCTCCAGTGTGAGTTCTCTGATGTACAATAAAGTGTCCTCTCTGGCTAAAGGCTTTTCCACATTCCTTGCATACAAAGGGTTTCTCTCCAGTGTGAGTTTTCTGATGGTAGGTAAGGTGTCCTCTCTGGCTAAAGGCCTTTCCACATTCCTTACATACAAAGGGTCTCTCTCCAGTGTGAGTTCTCTGGTGTTCAGTAAAGCTTCCTTGATAGCTGAAGGATTTTCCACATTCCTTACATAGGAAGGGTTTCTCTCCAGTATGAACTCTCTGATGAACAGTGAGAGCGTTCCTCCGACTAAAACCTTTCCCACATTCCTTACACACAAATGGTTTCTCTCCAGTGTGAGTTCTCTGATTTACAGCAAGGAAATCTTGATGAGACCCACTGGAGTCTCTGCTCTTGGGAATCGGGGCTCCTTGTTGCTTCTCCAACACAGAGATCAGATCCAGTCTGGAAACAGGAATCCCCACAGAGAGCAGGTTCTGGTAGTTCTCCAGCATCACATTCCTGTGCAGGGCCCTCTGGGCAGGCTCTAGAAGCCTCCACTCCTCGCTTGTAAAGTCCACAGCCACATCCTGGAAGGTCACTGTTTCCTGAATGGGGGCCATGAGAAAGCCAGAAGTCACACCGTCCTTGGGCTCCATCTGCTGCCTGGGGATGAGCAGAGCCTTCACAGGTCTGGGAGACTTTTCCACTGAACTCACCACTCAGGTCAATTGAGCTGCTGAGTGTAGGGCTTCAGGTCCAGGGTCTCACTTGATTGCCAAATGCAGTGTGCTCTCTTTAGCCCCCAAATGGGGGTGACAAAATACACTAGGCTTTCTAGAGGCCCACACTGGGTGCCAAAGTGTAGTGTCCAGACTAGGTCTCTGGAGGATCTTGGGACCAGGCTTGGTCTTAGTGGAGGAATGAAGGAGGCAGGACAGCCACCAGGATGGTCAAAGATGAAATGTCTCTTTCCAGTCTTCTCAGCCCTTAAATACCTCACTATGATTACATCACCACAGCACACTGAGCAAGTGTTAACTACGGCAAGCAGTGTGATTATATCACCACAGCAAATTGTGTTAACACAAGTGTTAAGTATAAGTACCCTGCTGTTGATATGTAAATAGAACACAGGTGGTTACACCCTCCTTGACTTCTCAGGAAAGGTGAAAACACCAAAGGGAGATGGGAAAATAATCAGACATGGTCAGCAGGGTCCCTCTGGGCTGCAATGCCTATTTTCCCTTCTATTATCTCTGGACAGTTCTCTTTGATGATGTCCTGTAAAATAGAATCTAGGCTCTTTTTTCATCATAATTTTTGGGAAGTCCAATGATCCTCAAATTATCTCTTCTAGATCTATTTTCCAGATCTATAGATTTTCCCAGTAAATATTTAACATTATTCTCCAGCTTTTCAATTTTTTTTGTTTTGTTTGACTGATTCTTGGTTTCTCAATGAATCATTCATTTCTATTTGTTCAGTCCTGATTTTTAATGAGTTATTTTCTTCATTCACATTTTTTAGTTCTTTTTGTATATGTCCAATTGAGTTTTTAAATGAATTATTTTGCTCCATTGAATTTTTTTCCATTTCACTAATTTTTTTTTTTTTTTAGTGAGTTATTTTCTTTTTCCAATTCACAAATCCTACTTTCTTGGGAATTTTTTATCTTTTCCAATTCAGAAATCCTACTTTCCTGTGATTTTTTAACCTTTTATAATTCACAAATTTTGTTTCCCTTCACCTCCTGTGAATTCTTTATTTTTTCCAACTCAAATTTCAGGATGTTGTTATTCTCTATCATAGCTTCTCTTTCCTTTCCCCATTTTTTAAAACTCTTTTACTTTTTAATAGTCTCTTCTAGGAGAGAGATATGTGATGAGGGGCAGGTATCATTCCCCTTTAGGGAATTATCTGGAGACTGTCTGTTGTTAGCCTCCTCAGGGTTGGATACCCGTTCTTTCTCTGTATAGAAGGTGTCACTCATTCTCTTCAATTTCTTACTTATTGTTAAAACTCTGTGGGAGTCTGCCCTTGGGTAGCAAATCTACCAGATTCCTCCCAGATAGGATGGAAAGGGGCAAAATTGTGACTGGGCTATGAGAGAGCTCTTGGAGAGAGTTCCCCTCCCCCTGGAAATGATTCAAAGGTGGTTAGCAAGGCTGTGTTTCGAGGAGTGCCCAGTGAAGGACCCCTCCCTGTGTGGCCTAGCACCTGCCATGAGGTTTGAGGCTGAACAGTGAAAGAGTCACAACCTTGCCACAGCCCCCTGTGGGGCCATGGATATTAGCAGCTGATCGGTGAAAAGCCCCTGTGCTGAAACTAGCAGTCTCTGCCCCGGAAGCACAGTCCCTGCTGAGGGAGTTTCACTGCTGGGGGAGTTCCACTGCCTCAGGCTGAGCCCCGAACTATGTTAATTAGAGGCTGCCCCAGGCTGTGTCCCCCAATTTTCAGGTTCTTAACTGCCCCAAGGAAAAGCCCTGGACAGCAGAAGGCGGCTGCACAGCCATGCCAGGGTAGGTGTTAGGTCACTTCTGGATTGGGGTAGTTATAAGCTCTGGAATTTTTGTGTGTGTGTGTGTGTGTGTGTGTGTGTGTGTGTGTGTGTGTGTGTGTGTTTTTTAAGTGGCTTTGACTTCTCTTCTGATCTGCTGCTTTACAAGCAGAGTAGAGCTATCAGCCTATGCCAAATTTCTCTATCTCAGTAGCTTCTCTGATCCTAAAGTTCTCCCCAGCCCTTTTGGCACAATATGCTAGCCCCTAATCCAATCTGTGCTGGTCTTTTTTTCCTCCCCTAGGAACTGACCTTTTCTGATGAAATTCCACATTCTCTTCAACTGGTAAGTTGTGCTTCTAATCCTTGTGGTTTTTATCAGTCCAGCATTATTTTTGAGGCTGATTTAACTAATTGGTATTGAGGGTAGAAGGGAGCGTAGAAATTCACATGTATTTTCTCCGCCCCCCCCCCCATCTCCTGAATAAATAAAATAGGTTACCTTGAAAGATGCCAAGCTTTCTATTTCTGGAGATCTGTAAGTGAAGGCTAAATAACAATTTATCAAAGAACTGATAATATCTCTGCTCCTTTCCAACTCTGAGGTTCTATAATCTTCCTTCCTTCTCTTGATGAAGCAAATGACTTCTCATTTTGTCAAAAGACTCATGCACCCATTAAAAAATATATATTACACCCCAGGAGTCATTTAAAATGATTATTTTTTATTATGAAGACTATATAACAGACGAGCCCCACTTCTTCCAGAAAAATGTTTGAAGGTTTATAGGTATTATTTCTTTTGTTCATCAGTTTATATGCATATCTGTCTGTACAGTATTTAGTGAAGATATCATTTTGGGCAAGTTGTGCAAAGATGTAGAAAATAGAGAAAAAGCACAGTGAAAAAAATGGGCCCTCTTTAATTCTTAAGGACAATATTAGCATTTTTCATCTTTCATATAGAGAGGAACAGGTTTGAACAATGGCCTTATGTAGTAACCCAGAATTTAGCTAGGAAAGGCTCATGCCTGGTGGCTGAAGTTACAGTTTGCAATTTTGACAGAATTTGCTGGTGGGAGAACTGAGGATTGAAAAGCTAATGAAAGGTATGAAGTTTTTCTTGATTAGTGGATGAGTATGATGGCCTTTAGCATGGAAGCAGATCTAGGTCTGAATGTTCTTAGTGAATTGGGACTGATCTTGTTGGATCCTTATTATGGTGTCCCAGAAGTCTACCTTGAATACCTTGAGCTGGGCATAGATTACCCTGAACAAAATCAGACTTCTGATTGAAATCCAATCTCATCTATAGATCATGGACTATTTATTGTTTCCTATGTAGGAAGCAACAAAGAGAATACTTATCTATATATTTGTCCTTTCCTCCTATTCAATGTGTAATCTCTCTCTCTTTTTATCTGTCTCTCTGTTCCCCTCTCCCCCTCATTTTGTCCATCATTTGATTTTTTTAAGTCAAAAAGTAGCAACTACCTCATGCATCCCAAATTTGCTGATAAGTTGTTGGAAAAAATGAACACACATTGGAAGAGAGACTCAAAAGCCTAAAGAACTTTATGGGTTAGAACGATGGGCAGGATCTTACAATATGAAATGTAATAGGAATAAATGATGTCAAAACACAAACTGTATCATTTTTAGGTAGGAGAGGTATGGCTTGAGTATTGTCAAAAAAAAATCTATTTTAGTGGATCACAAGCTAAATATGAATCAACAGTCTAAGAAAGCAGCTCCCAATCACTAATATGATATCACAGTCTTTTAATAGGAACACTAAATCCAGAAT
The DNA here is from genome assembly GCF_048593235.1 of Sminthopsis crassicaudata. Lineage (NCBI taxonomy): Eukaryota > Metazoa > Chordata > Mammalia > Dasyuromorphia > Dasyuridae > Sminthopsis > Sminthopsis crassicaudata. The sequence goes on along the minus strand of NC_133617.1, from coordinate 713,653 downwards.
TAGGACTATGATGATCTTGTATACAGAATCCAGATGAACTTTCTGGGTGCTTTATTTTTTAAAAATTAGTTTTGCACAAAAAAATATGATTTCTTTCCCATTAAGAAGGAAAAATGATCCCTTTTGTAAACATTGAGAGTCAAGCAACATAAATTCAAGTATTACGCATGGACAACAAAAAATGTTTCAGTGAGCACTCTGAGTCTGTCATTCTTTGTGTATCAATATCAGTAATATGTTTCATCATTAGTCTTTTGTAATCATGGTTGGTCATTGAATTGATCACAGCTTCCAAATCTTTCTTTCTTTTAAATTTTTGGGAAAAAAAGTTTTATTTTTATTATTGGGGTAAAACAAGGATTTCTGTACCATTGTATATAAAATATGATGGCAGGATTGTCTTTATAACATATTGCTATTGCATAAATTGTTTTCCTGCTTCTCATGAGGTCCATATTTGGGGTATCTAAATGAAATTAGGGTTTAATTGAGATCCAGTAGCAGATTCAGGGTACAGGGAATCAAATAGACCTCCTCTGCAATCCCTTTGGATTTGAGTTAAGGCTAAGGAGTTAAATGAGGTCTAGTAGTGGCCCAAGAGTCCCTAGTAAAGGAATTTACAAACCCGAAAACTTAGATAGATAAGAAGTTTATTATGGGGTTTGAAAGTAAGATTAAAGTCTAGTTAGTAGCCTTTAATATTACTTTCAAACCCCATAATAAACCTCATTTATTAGAGATAAGAGGGCATCATAAATAGGATTCCAGTGGACAGAGAGTCCTTGGTGACAGGCATGGGGCTTGCATGTTTAGACCCTCTGCAAAGAGAGGATACAAGCTTGGCTCTTTTATAAGGAGAGAGTTAACAAAAGGGTCTGTGGGTGGATTCCTAAGTTGGCTCCTGGCTGGATTTCAGGGAAAGCTAGAATTTGCTTGGTGGGGTTTGGGAAACCTGAGAAGATCATTAGAATGGGGGCTGGGACAGCCCATGTTGGCTCAGATCCCATGGGGGCTGGGAGAACCCTGATCTCCTATTGGAATTCAAAGGGGTCCTTTTGACCAGGATTGGTGGATCAAGGGTCCTAGCTTCTTGAATTGATAATGCATCAGCTAGGAGGGGTTGGGAATAAAAAGGAATAAATTAATGTGAAAGGACAAGTTCCTTGGCAAGGTCCCTTTAGGAAAGGGACCACAACCCTTTTCAGTTCTGCTCACATCCCTCTACATCAGTTCATACAATCTTTCCAGGTTTCTCAGAAACTGTTTCCTTCATCATTTCCCATACCACAATATTATTCTGTCAGACTCATGTATCATAATTTGTCCAGACATTCCCCCATTGATAGTGATGCTACAATTTAGGAAGGACATGGATATGTTGGAATGTGTCCAGCAACCTGAAGAAGAGATTTATTGGGAGAAGAGAGGTAGCTCTCTTTAACTATTTGAAGAGGAAGCATGTGGAAGAGAAATTACAATTGTTTTATTTATCCATAGAGGTAAGAACCATAACCCATAGATGGAAATTGCTGAGAGGAGAGTTTGATTCTTCATAATGTAAAACTTCTAAAATAATAAAAGCAAATATCAAAATAGAATGAATTATGTCAGGAAGCAATGCCATGACACATGAAGTAATTGGAATAATGTCATAATTTGTTTGATTGACAATTTATTTTCTATTCTCCTTTTCCCTACAATCTCTCTCATCATCAGATCTTTTTCTTGTTTTATGAGTCCTTTCTTTTCATTGGCCAAAATATACGAGATTCAATTACAGTTTTTGTCCTTGCAATGAGTAATTTGATGTATTTATTCAAGAATTGACTGATTTGATCTCCTTGCTGTCCAATGAATTCCTTTTTTAAAAAAGGAAATTAATTTTATATATATATATATATATACACACATATATATATACATATCAGAAATGCTAATAATTTACTTCCCAGATGATAATATAAGTTAAATAATAATCATTTCAGACAGCATTGAAAAAGTTAGTTTTAAATGGAAACTAAAATAATGAAATGTTAAATATGTCAGTCAAGGGACAGATTGTAGAAACAGGAACAGCTTCAAAGACAATGGTAAAAGTGAGTCAATATTCCAAAATTTCTGGCATACAGCTAAAGTAGGCAGCAAAAGGATAAATTAATGCTCAAAAGCCATATACTAATAAAATGTGAAAAAATGAATAGAATATCATTTATTAAATACATCAATACATTAAGATTTATCAAAACATTAGATACATAAATTACATTTTTGAAATACATCAAAACATTAGAAATCAGACTAAAGAAGTTATAAAAACCAAATCAAATCCTGAGGGAAGACCATGGTACTCCATCCCCTCTTCTTTACAAGTATGATAGACTCAGTGTGAAATAATACATACAATGTCTGTTTTTTCATGTGCTGGATTTGGATGGGAAGAAAAAAAGCCCAGGTTGAGAAGTGCAGGTGGCATGTTAACCAAAAAGAGCCACCATGAATTATTTTACAAAGTATAGATGTTTCTCCTACTGAGCTGCCAAAATCATATAAATTTCTGGTGGCCGTGAAGGGCCAGTTCCTGTCTGAAATCTCTCTATTTCAACGAATTCTGTTTCTCTTTAATATGAATTTTGTGATGAGTAATAAGGCTATGCTTCCTACTAAAGCCTTTTCCACACTCATTACATACAAAGGGTTTCTCTCCAGTATGAACTCTCTGATGATAAATGAGACTGTGCCTCCAACTATAACATTTCCCACATTCCTTGCATACAAATGGTTTCTCTCCAGTGTGAGCTCTGTGATGTTCAGTAAGGCTTCCTCTCTGGCTGAAGGCTTTTCCACATTCATTACATACAAAAGGTTTGTCTCCAGTATGAATTTTCTGATGAGTAATAAGAATAGAGCTCCTACTAAAGCCTTTCCCACACTCATTACATACAAAGCGTTTCTCTCCAGTGTGAATCCTCTGATGTACAGTAAGGCTTCCTCGATGGCTGAAGACTTTTCCACATTCATTACATTCAAAAGGTCTCTCTCCAGTATGGATTCTTTGATGACAAATGAGGTATCCTCTCTGGTTGAATCCTTTTCCACATTCATTACATACAAAGAGTTTCTCTCCAGTATGAATTCTCTGATGATAAATGAGACTGTGCTTCTGACTAAAACCTTTCCCACATTCCTTACATACAAAGGGTTTCTCTCCTCTGTGAGTTCTCTGGTGTTCAGTAAAGCTTCCTTGATAGCTGAAGGCTTTTCCACATTCCTTACATACAAATGGTTTCTCTCCAGTATGAACTCTCTGATGAACAGTGAGAGCGTTCCTCCGACTAAAACCTTTCCCACATTCCTTACACACAAATGGTTTCTCTCCAGTGTGAGTTCTCTGATTTACAGCAAGGAAATCTTGATGAGACCCACTGGAGTCTCTGCTCTTGGGACTTGATGCTCCTTCTTGCCTCTCCAACACAGAGATCAGATCCAGTCTGGAAACAGGAATCCCCACAGAGAGCAGGTTCTGGTAGTTCTCCAGCATCACATACCTGTGCAGGGCCCTCTGGGCAGGCTCCAGAAGCCTCCACTCCTCACTGGTGAAGTCCACAGCCACATCCTGGAAAGTCACTGGTTCCTGAATGGGGGCCATGAGAAAGCCAGAAGTCACACCGTCCTTGGGCTCCATCTGCTGCCTGGAGATGAGCAGAGTCTTCACAGGTCTTGGAGACTTCTCCACTGAACTTCACAATTCTGTCAGTTGAGCTGCTGAGTATAAGAATTCAGGTCCAGAGCCTCATACCTAAGGACTCAGTTGGGCAACAAATATAATGTGCTTTCTTGAGTCCCCAAATGGGGATGACAAAATAAACTACACTTTCTAGTGGCCCACACTGGGTGACAAAATGTAGTTTCCAGACTAGCTCTTTATAGGATCTCCGAACCGGCCTTGGCCTTAGTGGAGGAGTGAAGGAGGCAGGAGAGCCACCAGGACAGTCAAAGATGAAGTGCCTCTTTCCAGTCTTCTCAGCCCTTAAACACTTCAGTATGATTACATCAGCACACTGAGCAAGTGGTAAGCAGGGAAGCAGGGCATCCCTCAGCATACTGAGTTAACACATTAGTTAAGTATAAGCACCCTGCTGATGATATGTAAATAGATTAGAGGTGGTCACACCCTCCTTGACTTCTCAGGAAAGGTAAGAACACCAAAGAGAGGTGGGAAGCTAAACCAGACATTGTGATAAGGTTCCCTCTGGGCTGAAAGCTCTTACCTTTCCCAGAATTCCCCCACTATCTGAGGCCCTCTGCCAATCAACACAAATATAAGTAGATGAAATGTCTGTTGGCATCCAGGTTAGGACTGGCTCCTGCACTTGGAACCCTCCACCTGGGATAAATCAAGTTGGAAGGCCCCAAGTGTTTTGAGGGATCAGATCCTTCTCTTTCACAATAATCAGTGACAACAAGCTCTTAGGGAACTTTTCTGAAGTAGGATATTGTAAAGGGCTAGAACTGAGCAATGCACTTGGATGATGAAGCACGTAAGACTAATTGCCAATTGGACGGTTCCCTATTAACTTGTTTAAGGTTGACCCTCCCCAGCTGTTCTGTGCTGACTTGATTGGTGAGACAAAGAGAGGGAAGTGACTTGTGTGGGAGGAGTAAGAGAAACTTGGGTGGTGGAACTCACGCTCACTTGCACTCGTGACCTGGCGTTGGAGGTGACGTTGAAAAGATCTAGAATAAAGACATTTAGTGATCCTGACTCCTGCTGATTTCTGGAAAGATAGAGTTCCAGCAGGATATTTTGTTCCCTTTAGTTTTTACAAAAAAAAAAAAAAAAATACTTCATCTGTACAATCATTCTTGCCCAGTGCTGGAAATGATTATTATGAACCCATCACAGGATTGGTCCCAGCTATTTCTCTGGCCTATTTCTTTGTCCAAAGCCACCTCTTTGAAAGATCTTACTGACCTCTGTCAAAAACTTACCCCCATCTTCTGGCCGAGTTCTCTGTTCCCTTCTCTCCTACTGCCCTCTGAATGTTCACTCTGGCCGATGATGGCCTTGCCAGACAGTGTTTGAATGGGTCTGGCAGCACATGGAGTCTGTACCCGAGTTCCAACCCTGCTGATATGGACATGTTCAGGATCTGTCTTCACACTACACTGAGGGTGTTGAAGCTTTTAGAAGTCAGACCCTACTTGGAGATACATGAGCCTTTCAAATAAGTTAACAGAAATTCACCCCACCAAGTTCTTAAGACCTTACATTCAGAGATAACCAAATCTAGCCTGCAAAGGCAACAGTAAAATTATTTAGACGCAGTGAAACAGCAAGAATTTTAACAATAATTCAACTACTTCTACTACCCAATATCAGTTTAAAGTAGTTGAAGAGTTTTTAAATAGGTTCAATCTTTCCTTCTAGTTGATTTCCTGCTGCAGTCAGAAAATGAGAAGAGAAAAGAAAGAAAGAAGCCTTCTTTACTCTCTTAACAATTTAATATGCCTTGATTTGGAATTTTATTCCCCAGCCATTATTCCAAAGGTTTTTCTTGAAGCTGCAACCTTGCCAGGGTTGGAGCTCGGAAAAGAAATGTTAATTGTTGGCAGAGGCATAGAATGCCAATCCAGAAAAATAGGAGAATGTGCTAAGAGCAAAAGGTCTTAGGACTGAGAAAATTAGGAGTAAAAAAAATTCCTACCTATAAAGTTCTGTGGAAAGTTAGAGAGGGAGAGAGAAACATAGGAGGGTTTCAGGAGATAGCTAGGCTATTTATGCATCCACCAGCAGGTGAGGAAAGTTGAAGTAAGTGCCTTGAGGCTAGGAAAAAAAAAAACTGAGAGCAATTTGAAATCCCCAGCCTTTATAGACAGCCTAGTGAACATGAAAAAGAGAAATTTTGAGGCTTCTACAGTTAAAAGGCTGTACCATGGTCTCCCCTCAAAATTTGATTTGGTTTTTATAACTTCTTTAGTCTGATTTCTAATGTATTGATATATTTCAAAAATGTAACTGATGTATCTAATATATTGATAAAACTTAATGTATTGATATATTTAATAAATGATATTTTATTCATTTTTTTAGTATATGGTGTTTGAGTAATAATTTATCCTTTTAGAGCCTGCTTTAGCTGTAAGCCAGAAATTTTGGAATATTGACTCACTTTTACCATTATCTTTGAAGCTGTTCCTGTTTCTACAATCTGTCCCTTGACTGACATATTTGACAGTTCACTATTTCAGTTTCCACTTAAAATTAACTTTTGCAGTGCTGCCTGAATTGATTATTATTTAACTTATATTATCATCTGTGAAGTAAAGGATTAGCATTTCTGATATATATACACTTTCTTTAAAAAAAAAAAAAAAGGAATTTCCTTGAACAGCAAGGAGATCAAATCAGTCAATTCTTGAAATAAACCAAATAACTCATTGGAAGGACAAAAACTGAAATTGAATCTTATATATTTTGGCCAATGAAAAGAAAGAACTCATAAAAAAAGAAAAAGATAAGAACTGATAATGGGAGAGATTGAAGGGAAAAGGAGAATAGGAAAGAAATTGTCAATCAAACATATTTTGACTTATTCCACTTAATTCATGTGCCATTTCATTGCTTCCTAATATAATTCATTCCACTTTGATATTTGCTTTTATCATTAGGAAGTTTTACATTATGAGGAATCAAATTCTCCCTCTCAGCAATTTCCATCCATAGGTTATGGTTCTTACCTCTGTGGATAAAAAAAAACAATTGTAATTTCCCTTCCACATGCTGTCTCTTCAAACAGTTCAAGAGAGCAACCTTTCTTCTCCCAATAAATCTCTTCTTCAGGCTGCTGGACACATACCAGCATATCCATGTCCTTCCTAAACTGTAGCACCACTATCAATGGGGGAATGTCTGGAGAAGTTATGATTCCTTCTTCTTTCTTCCCTCCCTCCCTCCCTTCCTTCCTTCCTTCCTTCCTTCCTTCCTTCCTTCCTTCCTTCCTTCCTTCCTTCCTTCCTTCCTTCCTTCCTTCCTTCCTTCCTTCCTTCCTTCCTTCCTTCCTTCCTTCCTTCCTTCCTTCCTTCCTTCCTTCCTTCCTTCCTTCCTTCCTTCCTTCCTTCCTTCCTTCCTTCCTTCCTTCCTCTGACTTTGTGTGACTATGCATAAGTGACAAGTTCCCTTGCTATCTGTTTTGTGATATATAAAACAAGATTAGACTTAAAGAGCTCTAACATCCCTTCTGGTCCTGTCTCTGTGTATCTGTGATCATGTCTGCTTGATGCTAGACTCCCAGAGTTGGATTCGATGCACCATTGTGCTCCTGGATCAAACACAGGAATGGGATGTCATTTCAGCAAAATCTAAAAAACAAATAATCCTACTTGAAAAAATCTGTTGCCTTTTTCACATCCTTTGACTTCAGGCTTTTCCTAATTGTGAGCCATTAAACATCAATGTCACATCAGGGTCACACCTCTTTTTTTTTTTTTTTTAATTTTATACTTATACTTTTTTGACAGTACATATGCATGGTTAATTTTTTTTTACAGCATTATCCCTTGTACTCACTTCTTTTCCGAATTTTCCCTTCCCTCCCTCTACTCCCTCCCCTAGATGACAGGCAATCCCATACATGTTAAATGTGTTACAGTATATCCTAGATACAATATATGTGTGTAAAACCAAATTTCGTGTTGCTCGGTAAGAATTGGATTCAGAAGGTAAAAGTAACCTGGGTAGAAAGACAATAGGGGGGGCAGCTAGGTGGCGCAGTGGATAGAGCACCAGCCTTGAATTCAGGAGGACCCAAGTTCAAATCTGGTCTCAGACACTTAACACTTCCTAGCTGTGTGACCCTGGGCAAGTCACTTAACCACAGCCTCAAAAAAAAAAAAAAAAAAAAAAAAAAAAAAGACAATAGTGCTAACAGTTTACACTCAAATCCCAGTGTTCCTTCCCTGGGTGTAGCTGATTCTGTCCATTATTGATCAACTGGAACTAAATTAGATCTTCTCTATGTTGAAGATATCCACTTCCATCAGAATACATCTCCATGAAGTATGCTTGTTGAAGTATGTAATGATCTCCTGGTTCTGCTCAATTTCCTCAGCATCAATTCATGTAAGTCTCTCCAAGCCTCTCTGTATTCCTCCTGCTGGTCATTTCTTACAGAACAAGAATATTCCATAGCCTTCATATATCATAATTTACCCAACCATTCTCCAGTTGATGGACATCCATTCATCTTCCAGTTTCTAGCCACTATGAAAAGGGCTGCCACAAACATTTTGGCACATCCAGGTCCCTTTCCCTTCTTTAGTATTTCCTTGGGATATAAGCCCAGTAGTAGCACTGCTGGATCAAAGGGTATGCACAGTTTGATAACTTTTTGTGCATAATTCCAGATTGCTCTCCAGAATGGTTGGATTCTTTCATAACGCCATCAAAAATGCATCAGTGTCTCAGTTTTCTCACATCACTTCCAACATTCATCATTATTTGTTCCTGTCATCTTAGCCAATCTGAGAGGTGTGTAGTGGTATCTCAGAGTTGTCTTAATTTGCATTTCTCTGATCAATAGTGATTTGGAACATTTTCATATGAGTGGAAATAGTTTCAATTTCATCATCTGAAAATTGTCTGTTCATATCTTTTGACCATTTATCAATTGGAGAATGGTTTGATTTCTTATAAATTAGAGTCAATTCTCTGTATATTTTGGAAATGAGGCCTTTATCAGAACCTTTAACTGTGAAAAGTATTTTCCCAATTTGTTACTTCCCTTCTAATCTTGTTTGCATTAGTTTTGTTTGTACAAAAGCTTTTTAATTTGATGTAATCAAAATTTTCTATTTTGTGATCAATAATGATCTCTAGTTCTCCTTTGGTCACAAATTCTTTCCTCCTCTGAGTCTGAGACTGAGAGGTAAACTATCCTCTCATAGGATACATAGGATATGTTCCTCTAATCTATTTGTGATCTCATTCTTTATGCCTAAATCATGGACCCATTTAGATCTTATCTTGGTATATGGTGTTAAGTGTGGGTCCATATCTAATTTCTGCCATACTAATTTCCAGTTTTCCCAACAGTTTTTGTCAGATAATGAATTCTTATCCCAAAAGTTAGGATCTTTGAGTGTGTTAAACACTAGATTGCTATAGTTGTACACTATTTTGTCCTGCAGGGTCACACCTCTTAATTTCAAATTGGAACTCAGGTCTTCCTGATGTAAGCCTCATGCTCTATAAGCTGCACCACTTAGCTGCCCCCAAGATTATCTTCTGTGTACTCTGAATGTGTTTCATAGTTTCCAAATTTTTAGTTCAGGTTTAAGCTTTAATAACTTCTGAAGGATAAATATAAATAAGTATAAAAACATGTCAAAGGTTGGTTTCTTTAAAATTATTAAATTCTGAATATTTCATATTAAAATTCAAGATAATCACCATCTTTTGCTATACTTATTACTCCAGTCAATTTTTGAAATTTATAAAACCTTTCACCAGCTGCTGCTCAGTGATGGAGAAGATGTCATATGTGACCCTAGCCACAAGATCAGCCCCCCAAAGAGGGTTTTTGAAAACTTTGATATGACCTTCAACAACAACAATAAAATTCAATGAAAGTGGGTCGGGTATCCAAGATGGCAAAAATGAAGACCTCTTTTACTCTAGTTTGAGAAAGTATCATCCAAAAAATTGAACTAAAATTAAAAATTATTATTCAAAACTTATAAAACTAAATAAATGTAAAAGAAAGGAAATAATTAAACTTTTAGATATAATCTGTTACAAGTTTGTATGTCATTTGTATACAAGTTTATATGCCTTGACTCATCAAAGCTGAAAATTAAATGAAGACTTTTGGAACACTTTAGATACAGCTATATAGAGCAGATGTTGTCTTCCCCTCCCTTCCTCCTCCTGCTCAGAATATAAGTTTTATGAGAGCAAAGATTATTTGGGTTGGGGAGGAGAAAACTGTTTTTTGGGATTTTCCCAAGTACTTGGAACAATGTGTATAATACAGTACATACTTCATAATACTGATGGACTCACCTTTCCTTCTGGAAATAAGCTAAATGAAAGTTTAATTAGTTACTTCAATAGAAGCTCCTATCCCAGGATGCATGTTACAGTTAGTAAATAAGCATTTATTAAACATCTTCTATGGTGTGATAATCACTAAGAATATAAAGAAAAGCCAAAAAATAGCCCCTGCTCTTGAGTTTATAATCCAGTGGAGAAGGGAAGGGAAAGAGGACTTGCAAACAACTCTGTAAAAACAAGATTTAGACAAGATAAAGTGGAGATACTTGATATCACTCCAGTTCTAACTCTAGTCACCTACGGAGAGTTCTCTTCATTTTTCCTTTCTTCTACTAAGCACACACACTCTTCTTTTTCTCCTCCTCTCCTTCCTCTAGAGGGAGACCTGCTGGCAATGTCTGATTTAGCTCCCCACCTCCCTTTGGTGTTCTCACCTCTCCGGAGAAGTCTAGGAGGGCGTGACCAGCTGTGTTCTATTTACATGTCAACAGCAGGGTACTTATACTTAACACTTGTGTTAACACCATTTGCTGTGGGATGCACTGCTGCCCTAGTTACCACTTGCTCAGTGTGCTGTGCTGATGTAATCATGCTGAGGTATTTAAGGGCTGAGAAGACTGGAAAGAGGCACTTCATCTTTGATCTTCCTGGTGGCTCTCCTGCCTCCCTCCCTCCTCCACTAAGACCAAGGCTGGTCTGGAGATCCTCCAGAGAGCTAGTCTGGACACTGCTTTTTGGCACCCAGTGTGGGCCTCTAGCAAGCCAAGTATATTTTGTCACCCCCATTTGGGGGCTCAAGAGAGCACACTATATTTGGTGCCCAAGTGAGAGTCTGGACCTGAAGCCCTACACTCAGCAGCTCAATTGACCTGAGTGGTGAGTTCAGTGGAAAAGTCTCCCAGACCTGTGAAGACTCTGCTCATCCCCAGGCAGCAGATGGAGCCCAAGGACGGTGTGACTTCTGGCTTTCTCATGGCCCCCATTCAGGAACCAGTGACCTTCCAGGATGTGGCTGTGGACTTCACCAGTGAGGAGTGGAGCCTTCTAGAGCCTGGCCAGAAGGCCTTGCACAGGAATGTGATGCTGGAGAACTACCAGAACCTGCTCTCTGTGGGGATTCCTGTTTCCAGACTGGATCTGATCTCTGTGTTGGAGAAGCAAGAAGGAGCATCAAGTCCCAAGAGCAGAGACTCCAGTGGGTCTCATCAAGATTTCCTTGCTGTAAATCAGAGAACTCACACTGGAGAGAAACCATTTGTGTGTAAGGAATGTGGGAAAGGTTTTAATTGGAAGAACGCTCTCACTGTTCATCAGAGAGTTCATACTGGAGAAAAACCATTTGTATGTAAGGAATGTGGAAAAGCCTTCAGCGATAGAGGAAGCTTTACTGTACATCAGAGAACTCACACTGGAGAGAAACCCTTTGTATGCAATCAATGTGGGAAATGTTACAATCGGAAGAACAGTCTCACTATTCACCAGAGAGTTCACACTGGAGAGAAACCCTTTGAATGTAACGAATGTGGAAAAGTCTTCAGTGATCGAGGAAACCTTACTGTACATCGGAAGATTCACACTGGAGAGAAACCCTTTGTATGTAATGAATGTGGAAAAGCCTTCAGCCAGAGACGATGCCTTACTATACATCAGAGAACTCACACTGGAGAGAAACCCTTTGCATGTAATGAATGTGGAAAAGCCTTCAGCCGTCGAGGGTGCCTTACAGTACATCAGAGAATTCACAGTGAAGAGAAACCCTTTGTATGTAAGGAATGTGGGAAAGGTTTTACTCAGAGACACCATCTCACTTATCATCAGAGATTTCATACTTGAGAGAAACCCTTTGTATGTAAGCTATGTGGAAAAGGCTTCAATCAGAGAATATACCTCATTTGTCATCAAAGAATTCATACTGGACAGAGACCCTTTGTATGTAATGAATGTGAAAAAATCTTCAGCCAGAGAAGATGCCTTATTCTACATCAGAGAGTTCATACTGGAGAGAAACCATTTGCATGTAATGAGTGTCGGAAAGGCTTTACTAGGAGGTCTAACCTTATTACTCATCAGAAAATTTATATTAAAGATAAACACAATTTGTTGAAATAAAAAGATTTCAGACAGGAATCACTCCTTCATTATCACCATAGAATTCCTATGATTCTGACAACTCAGTAGGAGGAACATCTATCCTTTTGAAAATAATTCATTGTGGCTCTTTTTGATTAACATGCTACTTGTACTTCTTAACCTGTGTCTTTTTCATCCCCTCCCAAAACAATACATGAAAAACCCGTATGTACTGCTTCACACCGAGTCCATCATACCTCTAAAGAAGAGGGCATGGAGTACAATGGTCTTCTCTCATAAATTGATTTGGTTTTTATAACTTCTTTAGTCTGATTTCTAATGTATTGATGTATTTCAAAAATGTAATTGATGTATCTAATGTATTGATGTATTAATATATTGGTATATTTAATAAATTATATTGTATTTATTATTTTTTCACATTTTATTAGTATAGGATTTTTGAGCAATAATTTATCCTCTTGGTACCTGCTTTAGCTGTATGCCAGAAATTTTGAAATATTGACACACTTTTGCCATTCTCTTTAAAACTGTTCCTGTTTCTACAATCTGTCCCTTGACTGACATATTTAACATTTCATTATTTTAGTTTCTATTTAAAACTAACTTTTGCAATGCTGTCTGAATTGATTATTATTTAACTTATATTATCTTCTGTGAAATAAATGATTAGCATTTCTGATATATATATATACATATATACATATATATGTATATATATATTAATTTCCTTTAAAAAAAAAAAAAAGAAAATTCCTTGGACAGCTAGGAGATCAAATTAGTCAGTTCTTGAATAAATACATCAAATTACTCATTGCAAGGACAAAAACTGTAATTGAATCTCGTATATTTTGGCCAATGAAAAGAAAGGACTCATAAAACAAGAAAAAGAAAAGAACTGATAATGGGAGAGAATGAAAGGAAAAGGAGAATAGGAAAGAAATTGTCAAACACATTGTGACATTATTCCACTTAATTCATGTGTCATGGCATTGCTTCCTGACATAATTCATTCCACTTTCATATTTGCTTTCATCATTAGGAAGTTTTACATTATGAAGAATCAAATTCTCCCTCTCAGCAATTTTCATCCATAAGTTATGGTTCTTACTTCTATGAATAAATAAAACAATTGTAATTTTCTTTCCACATGGTGCCTCTTCAAACAGTTCAAGAGAGCTACCTTTCTTCTCCCAATAAATCTCTTCTTCAGGCTGCTGGACACATACCAGCATATCCATGTCCTTCCTAAATTGTAGCATCACTATCAATGGGGGAATGTCTGGACAAATTATGATACATGAGTCTGATACAATAATATTGTATTATGAGAAATGATGAAGGAAACAGTTTCTGAGAAACCTGGAAAGATTTGTAGGAACTGATGTAGAGAGATGTGAGCAAAACTGAAAAGGGTTGTGGTCCCTTTCTTAAAGGGACCTTGCCAAGGAACTTGTCCTTTCACATTGACTAATTCCTTTCTGATTCCCAACCCCTCCTAGCTGATGCATTTTCAATTCAAGAAGCTAGGACCTTTAATCCACCAATCCTGGTCAAAAGGACCCCTTTGAATTCCAATAGGAGATCAGGGTTCTCCCAGCCCCCATGGGATCTGAGCCAACATGGGCTGTCCCAGCCCCCATTCTAATGATCTTCTCAGGTTTCCAAACCCCCACTAAGCAAATTCTAGCCCTACCTGAATTACCGCCAGGAGCCAACTTGGACTCCACCCATGGGCCCCTTTAGCTAAATCTCTCATTACAAAAGAGCCAAACTGGAGTCCTCTCTTTGCAGAGGTTCTAACATAGCAGCACCATGCCTAGCACCAATGATTCTCTGTCCACTGGAATACTGTTTCTGGTGCCCTCTTATCTCTACCTTCACCTCTTACTAACTAGACTTTAATCTTACTTTCAAACCCCATAATAAATCTCTTTTGTCAATCTAGGTTTTCAGGTCGTTAATTCCTTTACAGGGAGCTCTTGCGCCACTACTACACCTCACATAACTCCTCATTCTTGCCCCAAATCCAAAGGGGTTGTAGGAGAGCTCTATTTGACTCCCTGTACTCTGAATCTGCTACTAGATCTCAATTAAACCCTAATTTCATTTAGGTATCCCAAATCTAGATCTCATCAGAACATGGACAACAATTTATGCAATAGCAATACATTATAAAATGTTTGCCATCATATTTTACATACCATGTTACAGAAATCCTTGTTTTACCCCAATAATAAAAAATAAAACAGTTTTTCAAAAATTTAAAGGAAAGATTTGGGAGCTGTGATCTATTCAATGACCAACCATAATTCAATAAGACCAATGATGAAACATATTACTGATATTGATACACAAAGAATGACAGATTCAGAGTGCTAACTGAAACATTTTTTGTTGTCCATGCGTAATACTTGAATTTATGTTGCTTGACTCTCAATGTTTACAAAGGGGATCATTTTTCCTTCTTAATGGAAAAGAAATCATATTTTTATGGAAAAGTAATTAATTAAAAAAATAAAACACCCAGAAATTTGATCTGGATACAGTATGAAAATTCATCATAATCCTAGTTCTGGATTTAGTGTTCCCATTAATGGACCTTAAAATCATATTAGCTATTTGGAGCTGCTTTCTGATACTGTTGATTCATTTGAACTTGTGATCCACTAAAATATATTTTTTTCAACAATTCTCAAGCCATACTTCCCGCACCTAATAATTATACAGTTTGTATTTTGACATCATTTTATTCCTATTACATTTCATGTTGTAAGATCTTGCCCATTGTTCTAACCTATACAGATCTTTAGGCTTTTGATTCTCTCTTCCAATGTGTTGCCCATTCTTTCCAATAAATTATCAGCAAATTTAGGATGCATGAGGTAGTTGCCACTTTTTGAATTAAAAAGTCAAATGATGGACAAAATGAGAGGGAGACAGACAGATAAAAAGAGAGAGAAAGGGAGAGAGAGATCTTACACATGGAATGGGAGGAAAGGACAAATATATAGATACATATTCTATTTGCTGCCTGGCACACAGGAGACACTTAATAAATACTCCATGTTCTATAGATAAGATTGGATTTTAATCAGAAGCCTGATTTTGTTCAGTGTAATCTATCCCCAGCTCTTAAATTCAAGGGAGCCACAAACTTCTGGGACATGATCATAAGGGTCCAACAGATCAGTCCCAATTAACTAGGAACATTCAGACCTAGATCTGCTTCCATGCTAAAGGGCATCATACTCATCCACTAATCAAGAAAAGCCTCACATTAGCTTTTCAACCCTCAGTTCTCCCACCAGCAAATTCTGTCAAAATTGCAAACTACAATTTCAGCCTCCAACCCTGAGCCTTTCCCAGCTCAATTCTGGGTTGCTACATAAGGCCATTGATCAAACCTGTTCCTCTCTACATGAAAGATGAAAGATGTTAATAGTGCCCTAAAGAAGGCCAATTTTTTCACTGTGCTTTTTCTCTGCTTTGTCCACCTTTGCACAATATGCCCAGAAAGGTATCTTCACTAAACACTGTACAGACAGATATGCATATAAATTGATACACAAAGAAAACAATACCTATGAACCTTCAATCATTTTCTGGAAAGAAAGGGGCTCATCTGTTATATAGTTTTCATGATAAAAAATAATCATTTAAAGTGACCCCCAGGGTGTAATATCTTTTATGGTTGCATGAGTCTTTTGACAAAATGAGAAGTCAATTACTTCATCAAGCGAGGAAAGGAAGAGTATAGAATCTCAGAGTTTGAAAAGAGGAGAGATATTATCAGTTCCTTCATAAATTATTATTTAGCCTTCACTTGAAGATGTCAGGAATGGAAAACTTGCTACTTAACAAGGTAGCCTCTTTTATTCAGAAGATGAGGAGATTTTCACATTAAAAAGGATCTAATTTTTCCTCTCTGCAATTTCTATCCATAGATTCTAGGTTTTATCTCTTTGTTTTAAAACTTTTAAAAAACTTTTTTTTTAAAGTCTAATTCTTTTTCAACATTCCATCTTTTTCTTGACTCCTTTGGATTTGTAACCCTGACTCCCTATTGATTTGAGTTCCATTTGCTCTGGTGGTAATTATGGTGATGGTGGGGGTGGTGGTGATGTCATTTCAGAATATCTCAAGAGTCTAAATTAATTTCTCTAGCACTTGGGAAGTGCATCTGATATCTAGAATTAAGCAGCTGAAAAGCACCCTCACACAATTCACATTTTCAGCTAATGAGTTTTTCTAGGAAGTAGCTGGGTAGCTGGAGGTTCAGAGGATAAAGGATCAACTCTGGAGTCAAGACCTGAGTTCAAATGTGGGTTCAGACATAATGTACATTGGGTCCTCTAAAAAGATTTTGCTATTTTGAGTTTCTAGTAGTAGCAACTCAGGCCTATTTAGTTCTTATGAACTTCTTCCTTCAAGGTATTCTTTTCTTAAGTTATCTGTAAAGCAAAGTTCTATGAAGTATAAAGAATCATGAAAGTCTAATCTGGTATTAAAATATTCCTTTTATTTCCATTGCCCTCTATGTACTAAAGAACCATAAAGACACATCAGACCACTTGTGAATAGGTTGATGTTTTACTGCATTATTTAAAATTATTTTTATTTCCTAAAATATTTAAAAATGAATCTGTCAATATTTAACATTTTATTATTTCCCTTTGCTAAAATAATAAAAACATTTTTAAAGTTTTGTGTTCCAACTCCTATTTTTCCATCTTTCTTTATGCTGTCCACTCCTTGACTTGATAAGCATTTAGATATTATTTATACATGTGGAATTATATTCAAATGTCGATTTTAGTCATTCTGTAAAAGAAAAGAAACAAAGAAAGAAAATGAAAATAGCATTCTTCAATTAGTAGTTAGACAATATTAGTTTTTTGTGTTAGTGGATACTCTTTCATCATTAGTCCTTGGAGAATGTCATAGAGCATTGTATTACTGAGAATTGCTACATCCCTCAATGTACAATATTGCTCTTCATGGTGTACAATGCTTCCCAGGTTCCATTCACATCCCTTTGAATCATTATATCTAAGTCTTCCCGAGTTTTTTACTCTCTTGTTTCCTCCTGTCCCTCATCAAAAGTGTTTGCTTCTAACCACCTTCTGTCCCATAATGCACTTACTTCCATCACCCTTCCCTCTTATAACACAAAACCCTCCTACTTTCCTGCAGGGAATAAGTGAGAGACATCCATACCCAAATTGAATATGCATGTTACTTCCTCTTTGAGTTAATCCTGCTGAGATTGAGATACACTCATGCCCCCTGGTCTCCTCCTCCTTCCCTACCACGTTGCTATGGGCCAGAACTGAAACAAGGATTCTTACAAGGCGCTAAGTCAGTGGAATTAGATAATGGTTATCTAGATTAGTATGGTGATTAATAGCTCTCTAGTTCAGTACATGTACTTAGTACTTAATATGAGTTCTACAAGACTCACACCTATGATGATTTAATTATAGTAGAGTCTAAAACAAACAGCAGGAAAGCAGAGACACATTCATTCCAACATCCACTGTGGTGTTGTGGTGGCTGGAGGCTGAAGCACAACCCCAGGGACTCAGGGCCAGATTCATTCACTCCATCTCACACCACCATGGAGGCTGGCCTCCTGCAATTCCCCCACTGAGACCAAGGCTGGTCTGAAAGACTTTCTAGAAAGCTGCCCAAACCCAGGCAAGGAGAAAATAAACAATTTGGACTATAACACCTAGTTATTCTCCCGGTACTGAATTGAAACAAAGGCTGGCCCAGAGACCTCCAGAAAACCCATAAGAACATTACACAATGTAACAGTTTTTTTGTCAGATAATTTCTGCTAGTCCATCTCTCCATTTCCTTCTCCTGTCTACCCTCTGCCTTCTTGGTTCCACCTTCCAAAATAGAGTTCTCCATATGAAACAATTTCCTAAAAATGATACAAGAGGAAGGATCTAGAAACATTGTGATAGATTAGATGATTAGAAAGAAGAATCAGAGATGAAATTTTGGTAACATATATTCAGTCTTATACTTGGTTTCACTTGCCAAACCAAGAAAGGGAAAAGCATTGTGGTACAATGAACTGATGAACATTTATTAAGAGCTTGCTATATGCAGGACACTGAACCAAACGATTGGAAGCCAAAAGAAGAAGTAGACAGTCTCTCCATTAAGAATCTCACAATCCAATGGGGAAAACCACAAGAAAATTAACATGTATAAATTATATACATAAATTTTAAGTTATATATACATATGTATGTATGTATTGTGTGTGTGTGTGTATATATAACTTTAAAAATAGGAATGAATTGTTTTAGAAAAGCTGACAAAGAGATGGCAAATAAATGGAACACAGAGTTTGCAAAGTCAGAAAGACTTGAATTCAAATCCCAGGTCAGAAACTTAGTTAGCTAGATGACAATGGATATGTTACAATTAGCATCACCTGTAAATTGGGGTAGAGAAGGAAATGGCAACAGAACAAAGTGGCTTTGCCAAAAAAAAAAGCCAAAATGTAGTGACAAAGACTCTCATTGATTGATTGATTCAGGCAGGGAATGAAGGTAACCTTTAAAGCATTTCATACTGAGAGGTTTTGATTAGAGGTATTGATTGAAGTGTTGATTATAAAAGGATGTCACTGAGGGATAAAAATTTCCATAGAAATCTTAGGAGAAATTGCATATATGTATATATGTAAGGAAATGCTCATAATATGTTCAGTTTTAGTTTCTCTCACACTTTCTATATTCAGTTCCTTCAAGAGTACCATTCACCTGGATTTAAACAGTCAATCCTATTGTGTAGAGGGAATATACAAATGGATGTGCCTCAGGCTTGTCTTTACACTAATTTTCTTTATTGTGTTTGAGTCCAAAGGAACAAGGATCATCCTTAACTATTTACACAAATGCCAATGTCACAAAAAGCTGAGTGACAAAATATACACCCTTTCTCCTCCATACCTCCCTCTTTTGCTTCCTTCCTTCCTTGCTTGCTTCTTTCCTTCCATTCCTTCCTTCCTTTCTTCCTTCCTTCCTAATTTCCTTCCTTCCTTCCTCTGACCTCTGACTTTGTGTGACCCTGCATAAGTCACAAGTTCCCTTGCTATCTGTTTTGTGATATATAAAACAAGATTAGTCTTAAAGACCTTTAAGATCCCTTCTGGTCCTGTTTCTGTTATCATGCCTGGTTCGTGCTAGATTCCCAGAGTTAGAATCGATGCACATAGTGCTCCTGGAGCAAACTCAGGAATGGGCTGTCATTCCAGCTAAATCTGAAAATCATATTATCCTCCTTGCAAAAATGAATTGCCTTTTCATCATTCTTTGAGTTCCAGATTTTCCTAATAGTGAGCCATTAAACATGAATGTCACAGCAGGATCACACCTCTTGAGATCACATTGGAACTCAGGTCTTCCTGATGTAAGCCTCCATCACTGCAACACTTAGTTGCCCCCAAGATTATCTTCTGTATACTCTGCGTGTGTTTTATAATTTCTCTCATTTTTAATTAAAGTTTAAGGTTTAATAACTTCTGAAGGATAAATATAAATAAGTATAAAACATGCCAAAGGTTGATGTCTTAAAAATTTTTAAATACTGAATATTTCTTGTTAAAATTCAAGATAATCACCATCTTTTGCTACACTTCATTGCTCCAGTCAATTTTTGAACTTCATAAAACCTTTCATCAGCTGTTTCTCAGTAATTCAGAAGATATCATATGTAATCCTAGCCTCAAGATCAGCCCCCCAAAGAGGATGACTTCTTGCTGCTTCTAGGATCAAATGTAAAATCCGTTAGTTTTCCGAAGTCCTTCAAAGCCCTTCCAATCTTCTTATATTTCACTCCCCAAAGTGTACTGTTCAGTCCAGTGGTACTAGCCTCCTGTTTCATGAAGCAAAAATGTCATCTCTCAAATCCAAGCATTCCTTCTCATGATCCCCCATGCCTGGAAAGCTCTGCCTCCTCAACTCTGTCCACTGGCTATTTGGGCATTCTTTAATTTTTAACTAAAATCTATGGGAAGCCTTCGCAAATTCTTTTAATTTGAATACCTTTTCTCTCGCAATTTTTTTTTATTATTTATTCTGGAGTTAATTTGCTTTGTCTATATTTGTTTGAATGTTGTCTTCCCTAATTTGATTGTAAGCTCCTTGAGGGCAGATAATTTCTTTTTCCTTTTTTGGACTCCACCCCGCTTGTATCCCCAGTGCTTAGCACAGAACCTGACATGCTTTTCTTGTTTGTTCAGTCATGTACCACTCTTGATGAGTGCATGATTGTGGCACACCAGGTCCTTCTAGCCTTGACCACCTTTTGAAGTCTAAACAAACCCTTATGTGTTGCTTCTGTGACCCTAAATGTCCATCTTCTCTTCTGCCATTCCTATTCTACTTTTCCCTTCAGTGTCTCCCAATACCAGTTCTTTTCCAATGAGTGAGTCCTTCTATTCATTGGTCAAAATATATGAGATTTAATTGTAGTTTTTGTCCTTCTAATGTAGTCTGAAGTATTTATTCAAGAATTGACTGATTTGATCTCCTTGCTATGCAAGGAATTTCCTTTTTTTTTAAAGGAAATTTTATTTTTATATCTATTTTGATCTATATCTATCTATATAGATATATGTTATGGGTCAGAAATTGAAACAAGGTGCTAAGTCAGGGGAAGTGATAGAGACAATAGTTATTTAATTTAGCATGGTCTACTATGATTGATTTAATCCTACAAAGAGATGTTTTGGGCCAGACCTTGAAACAATGTACTAAGTAGAATTGAGGAGACACTGGTTAAATCTAGTTTAGCACTGACGTAATCCTATAATAAATAATGGTTGCCTAGTGATATAATGATTGATGTGTACTCTATGTGGAACATATAAGGAGGAGCTGTCAGAACCAGTAAGGACAAGGGCACTAGAAACTTTCTGAGGCTGAGACAGATTCATTCCATCTTCCAGTTTTGTTGTGGCTGGAGGCTGAAGTACAAACTTTTGGATTCAGAGACATTTGGAGGGAGCTAGAGGCAAAGGAATAGTGGCAGGAGCTCTTGGAACTAAGGACAGACATCAGCTTCTATTAAAGCTAACAAGGCCCCAGAAAAAGAGACAAGACTTGGAAGGAAACAATAAAGGAATTGGACCTTAATCCTTGGCTGCACTTGTGGTGATTACTGGCTGCCCCCAAAAGCCCCTCAAGAAACCTGCTCCCAGAAAGCAATACATTTTAGAGAAGAATGTTACATATATGTAACATATATTTATATATATGTATATACATATATGTAAACATATATGTATATACATATATATATATATATGAGATGCTGAAATACTAATAATAGAAGCTCCTCTCCCAGGATGCATGTTACACTTAGTCAATAAGCATTTATTAAACACCTTCTATACTGTGATAATCACCAAGAATATAAAGAAAAGCCAAAAAATAGCCCCTGCTCTTGTTTATAATGTAATGGAGGAGGGAGAGGAAAGAGCACTGGCAAACAACTGTGTAAAAACAAGATTTAGACAAGATAAACTAGAGATAATTAATATCACCCCAATTCTAATTCTAGTCACCTAAGAGAGTTCTCTTCCTTTTTCCTTTCTTATACTACACACACATACACACTCTTCTTTTTCTCCTTTCCCTCTTCTTCTTCCTCTCCTCCTTCTCCTCCACCTGTTCCTCCTTCTCTTCTTCCCCTCTCTTCCTCCTTCACACTTCCTCTTCTTTCTCCTTCTCCTCACTCCTCTCTTCCCCCTACTCTTACTCCTCTTCCTCCCCCTCCTCTTCCTCCTTTACCTCTACCTCCTCATCCTCATCCATTAAAAGCAGCTCAATGGCACAGTAGATAAGGTTCTGGCCTGGACCTGAGTCCAAATCCAACCTCAGCCACTTCCTAACTGTGCGACTCTGGACAAACCATTTCCTCTCCTCACTTATAAATGAAGATAATAACAGCATCCACCTGAGGCTTATTGTGAGGGTCAAATGAGACAATCTTTGCAAAGCACTTGGCAGCTGTCAGGTATTATTGCAATGGGCAAAAGATTGGCCCCTCCTCAGTCCTGGGTCCGGGGGGCCTCAGGCTTACAGGAACGTGTTGCTTAAGGTAAATTAAGGGAAGGTAAAGTGCTTGCTCAAGTATGTGCAGACAGAATACTTGCCTAACGATGTCAGATACCCCTGACCTGTTCCAATACTCTATGTCAACATCTGCCACTGTGCATTCTCCTGTCACCTGTAAGCCCCCTATCTTTCTGCCTGTAAGTGGAAAGTCCAATGTTTAACACCCAAAATAACTGCAAGGCTGAACGAGACTGCTTTATGAGGCTGTCTCTACTTCTGTTCCTGAGGGAACGCTCCCGGGAGGTCGCACCGGCTGTAATAAACGCTCTCAAAATTACCAACTCCTCGGCTGTCCTGAATGTTATTGCCTGGGCTATTTCATTCTAAAAATGTTGGTTACTGTTATTATTACTATTATTATTCTCAGATTGCTACCAACATAACTGAAGTCCAAAATGCACAGTAAAGAAAAAACCCGATTGTTCCTATTTGTTGCACCATTATATTGTTTCCTGAGGTGATCCAAAAAAACAAAACAAAATAAAACAAACGCAAAACCCAAACGGTCCAGTGGTGCTGTTCCTTCACCTCAGAAAATGCAAAACACTAGGAGAGTTCTACTCAATCCAATCGACGCGCACGTGTGACGTTTCTGCAAAATTCTGGGCTCCAACACTCCTCAGGGGCCTCACCATTGCCTGGGGAAAGGGCTGGTGCGACACCGTTGCAGAAGCAGGGGGTGCACGTGGTACCGGGGAGAGACCGCTTAATGCTGAGGACTAAGGACACGAGGAAAGGCTTCCCCTCTGGGCGGCACATAAGCTAACAAAGGCGGACGCAGCGCCTGCGGCGGCCCAGAGACGGGGCTCAGGCCAGGGGAACAGAAAGAAGCCACACGGTTCCGGGCCTCCCGGAGCTCCCGGGCTGACGGGGAGACGCAGAGTCCGTGCGGTTCCGGGCCCGGAAAGCAGCCGGGCCTCATCGTGTTCCCGTCCCGGCCTCGTTAGAGAGCAGCACGGGCTGTCCCGAGCGCAGCTTCCCGGGCCTCCATTGTCTCCGCAGAGCTGCGGGCAGAGGCGAGGCCTGTCAGAGGGGAGCAGCTCCAAGTCAGGGAACCTTTATTAAACGCCTGTTGTGTACCGGGGGAGGCGGAGGAGAGAAGGGGAAGGGGCTCGGAGCTCCCCCTTACAGACCCCAAACAGCCGCGACCCCGGCGAAGGGAGGGAGAAGCCGGAGGCGCCGCCGGCTGTGACTCCTCGGGCTGGCGGATCCCCGCCCACAGAGACCGCAGCCGCCCAAGTGAAAGCCGTTGGCTCCTCGAGGAAAGCCGGGGGAAGTCGGGGCCGCCCCTGACAAGCAGAGCCGGGACCTTGCCCACAAACGCCGGGGTGACGGAAGCTAAGGTTTCCCAGCAGCCCGTGCGCCCGTGACCGCCGGACGACAATTCCGGAAAGCCGCGGGCTGAATTGTGGGGCTGAAGAAAACCTTTCCAAATCCCCGGACTGAGCGAGCCCTGCGGTTTGTGTCACTGCGCACGCGTGGCCCCGGCTCCCGCTGTTAGCTTCGGCCAGGAGGAGGGTCCCCTGTCTTCGGTCCTGACAGTGCGCACGCGCGTGGGCACTGCTGAGCACCCCTCCTTGAAGCCTGTCTGTGGCCATGGTGTCTCGCACACGCGTGTGTACACAGTGCGTGTGTACAAGCTCCTGAGTGTGCGCCAGTTCTAGCGTTCGTGAGGTGCCTGTGAGTGTGCGTGCAGCCCCCCATCGCCCGCAGCCTCCCCTCCCTCCTCGGGTCCTGCCACCGCCCCTTTCAGGAGCACCCCCTCCCCCACGGCGGCTGAGCCCCTGCCGCCTCCTCTCCTTGCCCTCTCTCCCCTCCCCCACGTGGCGTCCCGTCGTTGCTGCAGCTTTGGTCTCCTGTCTCGGGGTCCCCCGCCCCCAATTCTTCTCCGGTCACTCCTGCATCCTCTGTCCGGCTCGGAAGCCCTCTCCTGGCCCGGCCCAGCCCGTGGCTCCTCCTCCAAGAAGCGTTGGCCCAGCCCCTTGCAGGGTCATTGCTGGGGGTGGGGAAAGGGGGGGACCGCACACCTCGGGGTCCCGGCAGGGGGAAGGGCCGGAGGCCAAGGTGACCTCAGCCTCTCTCGGGGGCCGGGGCTGAGCCGGGCTGTGGGGCTTCCCATTGTCCCGGGGCTTCCCTGGCTGTGGCTGAGCCCTCCCCACAGGCTGCCGCCCCGCCGGTCCCGGGGGAGGTTTGGGCTGCAAGGAGCCAGAGGCCCCGGGGATGCGGCTCTTCCTGGGCCCGGAGTCTCCCTGGGTGAGGCCAGGAGGGGGCAGTGGCTGGCAGCCCTGGCAGTGCTAGAGACCCCCCCCCTCCTCAAGGGACACTGGGGGGATGACTCAGGCCCAGGGCAGGGGTGAGACTTGCCTGGCTCCCTGGGAGCTTGTGGTTCTTGATGACTGGGAAAGAGAAGCATCTGTTCCCTCCAAACACTTGGGGTCTTCCAACTAGATTTGTCCCAGGTGGATGGTTCCAAGTGCTGGAGCCGCCCTAAGCTGATGCCTACAGACCTTTCATCTACTTGTGTTTGTGTTGATTGGCAGAGGGCCTCAGAGAGTGGGGGAACTCTGGGTAAAGTATAAGAGCCTTCACCCCAGAGGGAACCTGCTGACAACGTCTGGTTTAGCTTCCCACCTCCCTTTGGTGTTCTCACTTTTCCTGAGAAGTCAAGGAGGGGAAACTACCCGTGTTCTGTTTACATGTCAACAGCAGGGTACTTATACTTAACACTTGTGTTAACTCAGTGTGCTGAGGGATGCCCTGCTGCCCTAGTTAACACTTGCTCAGTGTGCTGTGCTGATGTAATCATGCTGGGGTATTTAAGGGCTGAGAAGACTAGAAAGAAAAACTTCATCTTTGACCATCCTGGTGGCTCTCCTGCCTCCCTCCCTCCTCCACTAAGACCAAGGCTGGGCCTCTAGAAAAAAGAGTATATTTTGTCACCACAATTTGGGGGCTCAAGAGAGCACACTCTATTTGGTGCCCAAGTAAGGGCCTGGACCTGAAGCTCAACTGACAGGAGTGGCGAGTTCAGTGGAGAACTCCCCCAGACCTGTGAAGATTTTGCTCATCCTCAGGCAGCAGATGGAGCCCAATGAGGGTGTGACTTCCGGCTTTCTCTTGGCCCCAACTCAGGAACCAGTGACCTTCCAGGATGTGGCTGTGGACTTCACCAGTGAGGAGTGGAGTCTTCTAGACCCTGCCCAGAGGGCCCTGCACAGGAATGTGATGCTGGAGAACTACCAGAACCTGCTCTCTGTGGGGATTCCTGTTTCCAGACTGGATCTGATCTCTGTGTTGGAGAAGCAAGAAGGAGCATCAAGTCCCAAGAGCAGAGACTCCAGTGGGTCTCATCAAGATTTCTTTCGTGAAGACACTGGATTTGAATTCAAGAACATTAACATGATGCAGAGCATTTGGCTGGGGACGTCTTCTGAGAAGAGGCTACCAAAGGGCATGGCCGAGCATTGCAATATGAATGAAGCCCGGGTATATGATATGAATTTAGATAAATCAAAGAGACTCTCCAGAGAAATGAATGGAAAAAGCTTCCTTTATAAGGGTAACCTGATTGCTCATCATAAAATCCATATGGGGGAAAAACATCAGAGAACTCTTATTGTATGTGATATATGTGAGAAAGCCTTCACCACTATGAGATACCTCACTTGTCATCAAAGAATTCACACTGGAGAAAAACCCTTTGAATGTAATGAATGTGGAAAAACCTTCAGCCATCGAGGAAGCCTTACTGTGCATCAGAGGATTCACACTGGAGAGAAACCCTTTGTATGTAATGAGTGTGGGAAAGGTTTTAGTCAGAGGCACAGCGTCACTATTCATCAGAGAGTTCATACTGGAAATAAACCCTTTGTATGTAATGAATGTGGAAAAGGATTCAACCAGAGACGATACCTTATTTGTCATGAAAGAATCCATACTGGAGAGAGACCTTTTGAATGTAACAAATGTGGAAAAGTCTTCAATCATCGAGGAAGCCTTACTATACATCAAAGGGCTCACACTGGAGAGAAACCTTTTGTATGTAATGACTGTGGGAAAGGCTTTAGTAGGAGGTGTATCCTTATTACTCATCAGAAAATTCATACTGCAGACAAACCCTTTGAATGTAATGAATGTGGAAAAGCCTTCAGTCAGAGAGGATGTCTTACTGTACATCAGAGAACTCACACTGGAGAGAAACCCTTTGTATGTAATGAGTGTGGGAAAGGTTTTACTAGGAAGTCTGTCCTTATTACTCATCAGAAAATTCATACTAAAGATAAACAGAATTTTTTGAAATAGAGAGATTTCACTCCTTCACTCTCACCAGAGAATTCATATGATTTTGGCAACTCAGTAGGAGGAACATCTATCCTTTTCGAAAATCATTCATTGTGGCTCTTTTTGGTTAACATGCCACTTGCAATTCTCAACCTGTGATTTTTTTCTTCCCCTTCAAATCCAACACATGAGAAAACTGACATTGTATATATTGTTTCACAATGCGTCCACCATACCTGTAAATGAAAGGTAATGGAGTTTCATGGTCTTCCCTCAGAAATTGATTTGGTTTTTATAACTTCTTTAGTCTTTCTAATGTACTGATGTATTTCAAAAATGTAATTGTTGTAGGCAATGTATTGATGTATTTAATGTAGTGATATATTTAATACATGATATTCTGTTCATTAATTTTTTTTCCATTTATCTATATGCTAGAACTTTTGGAATGTTGACTCACTTTTACCATTATCTTTGAAGTTGGTCCTGTTTCTACAATCTGTCTCTGTAATGCCAGAGAAACTGAGGCAAGATAGAGATTAGAAAGTTTTGTTAATATTTTATTAATTCGAGATTTTAATTGACTGGACAGGACTCTCATCTCAAAGTATCCAGTAATGAATGGGGGAATGACAAACACTTTTATAGCTCTTCAGACAAAGGGAAGGAAAAAGCTCAGGAAAATCAGGATGGGGGGAAATTATAAATTTTTACTAAAAGCCAGAATCAGGATGTTTGAATAACAGAAGTAAAGATGTCAGTGAAGTATCCGAGATAGTCTTGTCTTTTGGAATATTTTAGAGGGGCAGTGTCATAAATTCTTTAAAGGCAGAGGGAGCTAGGAGTCAGGAAGTCTGATCTGCTCCTCATCTCCCATGGACAATTTATAACCTTAGAGCAAATGGTCCTCAGTCTTAATGAACCAGAGGGGTTTTATGACTTAGGGACTGAGGCAGAACAGTTAAGGAAACTGAGATAGAACAATTCAGGGAAACTCAGTCAGGACAATGAGGGAAACTAGTGCAGGGAAACTGAGGTAGAACAGCTCAAGGAGACTGTGGCATAACATCTCTTGACTGATATATTTAACATTTCACTATTTCAGTTTCCTTTTAAAACTAACTTTTGCAGTGCTGTCTGAATTGATTATTATTTAACTAATTATCATCTGTGAAGTAAGGGATTAACAGTTCTGAGATATATCTATATTTGTATCTATCTATATAGATATATATATTTCCTTAAAAAAAAAGAAAGAAAGAAAGAAATTCCTTGGACAGCAAGGAGAGCAAATTAGTCAATTCTTGAATAAATCAAATTACTAATTGGAAGAACAAAAACTGAAATTTAATCTCATATATTTTGATCAATGAAAAGAAAGGACTCATAAAACAAGAAAAAGAAAAGAACTGATAAGGGGAGAGACTGAAGGGAAATGGAGAAAAGGAAAGAAATTGTCAATCACACAAATTGTGACATTGTTCCAACTCATTCATGTGCCACGGCATTGCTTTCTGACATAATTCATTCCACTTTCAGATTTACTTTTATTATTAGGAAGTTTTACATTATGAAGTATCAAACTCCCTCTCAGCAATTTCAACCTGTAGGTCATGGTTAGTACCTCTATAGATAGATAAAACAATTGTAATTTCCCTTCCACATGCTGCCTCTTCAAATAGTTGAAGAGCGCTACCTCTCCTCTCCCAGTAAATCTTCTCTTCTTCAAGTCTACATTCCAACATATCCATGTCCTTCCTAAATTGTAGCACCCACTATCAATGGGGGAATGTCTGAACAAGTTATGATACAAGAGTGTAATAGAATAATATTGTGTTATGAGAAATGATGAAGGAAACAGTTTCTGAGAAACCGGGAAGGATGTATATGCACTTATGCAGAGGGATAGTAACTGAAACAGGAGAAAATTTTATGTGATAGCAATATATTATAAAGACAATCTTTGCCTTCATATTTTATATACAATGTTACAGAAATGTTTGTTTTACTGTAATAATAAAAAATAAAAT
Organism: Sminthopsis crassicaudata; assembly: GCF_048593235.1. Taxonomy (NCBI): domain Eukaryota; kingdom Metazoa; phylum Chordata; class Mammalia; order Dasyuromorphia; family Dasyuridae; genus Sminthopsis; species Sminthopsis crassicaudata. Next base: position 685,055 of record NC_133617.1, on the reverse strand, counting down.
AAATTTTAAAAAAATTTTAAAAGAAAAAAAGAATTGAGAGCTGGGTCCAATTCAATGACCAACCACGATTACAGAAGAGTAATAGTGAACATACTACCGACCTTCTTAAACAAAGAACTGACTTCAGAGTGCTAATTGAAACTTTTTTTGTCCATGGCTAATACTTGAATTTCTTTTGCTTGGTTCTTCATGTTTGCAAAAGGGATCATTTTTCTTTCTTAATGGGAATGAAATCATTTTTTTAATTAAAAAAACAAAAACAAAAAATACCATCCAGAGCATAACACAATGATTTGATCTGGTTACAGGATACAAGATCATCACAATCCTAATTCTGGATTTTGTGCTCCTATTAATGGACCCCAAGATCATATTATCTACTGGGGGTTGCTTTCTTCTATTGTTGATTCATACTGAGCTTGTGATCCACTAAAATAGATTTTTCTTGACAATTATCAAGCCATACCTCTCCCACCTAATAATTACACAGTTAGTATTTTGATGTCATTTTATTCCTATTACATTTCAAGTTGTAAGATTTTGCCCATTGTTCTAACCTATACAGATCTTTAGGCTTCTGATTCTCTCTTCCAATGTGTTATCCATTCTTTCCCATAAATTATTAGCAAATTTGGAATGCATGAGGTAGTTGCCACTTTTTGACTTAAAATGTCAAATTATGGACAAAATGAGAGGGGGGGGGGAGAGACAGAGAAAGTAGGAGAGAGATATTACAACATGGAATGGGAGAAAAGGACCAAACTTCATCAAGATAGGGAAGGAAGGTCATAGAATCTCAGAGATAGAAAGGAGCAGAGATGTTATCAGTACCTTGATAAATTATCATTTAGCCTTCACTTAAAGATCTCCAGGAATGGAAATCTTCCAATCCAAGGAAATCAGTATCTTCCAAGGTAGCCTATTTTACCTGTTCAGAAGATGGGGAGATTTTTATATTACACAGAATCTAATTTTTTTCTCTCTGCAATTTCTATCCATAGATTCTAGTTTTTATCTCTTTGTTTTAAAACTTTTCAAAAAGCTTTTTTTTAAAATCTAATTCCTTTAAAACATTCTTTTTCTGTACAGCGAAATAACTATTTATTTGGACATGTATACATATATTGTATTTAACTTATATTTTAACATATTTAACATGTATTGGTCAACCTGCCATCTGGGGGAAGGGGTGGGGGGAGGAGGGGAAAAATTGGAACAAAAAGTTTTGCAACAATCAATGCTGAAAAATTACCTATGCATATATCTCGTAAATAAAAAGCTATAATAATAAAAAAGAGAAAAAATATTCTATCTTTTTCGTGACTCCTTTGGATCCATAACCCTATTCAAAATGATGTGAGGAGTGACTCCCTATTGAATTCAGTTCCTATTGCTGTGGTGGTAATATCTCAAGAATCTAAAACAACTTTTTTCAGCACCTGGGAAGTATATCTGTTATCCAGAATTAAGCAGCTCAAAAACAGTCCTTACACAATTATCATTTTCAGCTAATGAATTTTTCTAGGAACCAGCTGGGGAACTGAATGGTTCAGTGGATAAAGGGACAGCCCTGGAGTCAAGACCTGAGTTCAAATGTGGCTTCAGACACTATGTGGATGGGGTCTTTTCAGAGTTCCAACCCTCTGTGAATATGTGAGTGAATCAGAAAGAATTAAAAGTCCATTTCCCTTCAATGAGACCTGGGTTCAAAATATTGGGTCAGAAGTACATTGAAAAAATGTATTTTGATGAACATCAAGCTTTAGAAAGAACAGTTTTAGGAATCCAGTAAACATATTCAGGCACTCAAGCCAAATTCCCCAACTCAAAATAGTCAATAGAAAAAAAAAATTAAAGATCACATTTGATTTCATTTCTGCAAAATGTTTCTTTCTCTCCTTTTTCCTGGCAGATTCACACAAGATGACAGATCTCATTTGCAAAGTCACCTTGGGACACAGTTTCTAGCATATCTTCCCAAATTTGTCTGAGAATCTTTTCTTGCCACTCTCTAATCCTACTAGTTTAGTCTTATAAGGCCTTCTGCTCCAAGGGAAAGGCTACTCTATTCCTGGATTCCCAGTCTCACAGGCCTGACTACCAGAGAAGAATCATTCATGGGGAAGGAGAAAGTAAATACAGATAAAAATCTACCTGTAGCTAAAATCGTTTGCTTAAACCGTGAACCCCAGCATGGTGTCCTAAAGAACAAAGAGGTCTGTAAGTGATCTTAGAGACTGGGAGACAATGGACAAAGCACTGGAGAATTTGGATTCCAGTCCCAGATTTGTCCCTTATTAACTGCTGGATTTTGAGCAAGTCACTTTCTCTGGGCCTGGTTCCTTATTTAGAAGATATTGAGATGGCTCCTGAGGTCTCTTTTACCTCCAAATCAGTGATCATATGATCCTACCTCTGTGACCATCCGGAGTAGCCATGAATGTCTCAGTTTCCCCAACTGTAAAATGAAGGAATCAGACATGGCTTCTGGGATGCCTCTCAGGTCCAGGACTTGGTACTGGGAGGCAGCAGGGAATAGTGGATAAGAATGGGAGCTGCCATTGATGGAACCTGAAGAATTGGGAAAGCAATTCTCACAACCACACAACAACCCTGTGAGGTCAGTCCAAGAAGGATTATTGTTTTACAAATGAAGCATGAATGGCTGCAGTGGCTCACTTCTGCTTCCACAAGTGAATGTCCCAGGTGGTCTTTGAACACAGGTGTTCCTGACCCCAAGGAAGGGAGGAAGGAAACAGAGGGAGGGCAGGATGCAAGGATGAAAAAAAAAATGAAAGAAGAAAAGCACGGCAAAGAAGCCCCTTCACTATGGTGGTTTCTAAGGCCATTTGAGTTCCCCATCTCTCAGATCGCCTCAGCAGCTGAAGCTCTTTGTGCTCTCAGGCCTTCTGATTCCCTCACACCTCCAGGCATCATTGGTCCCCATGGAAGAGCAAGGAGGGAAATCTAGGGCTCCCGCTCAGAAGAACCTCCTCAAATTGACCCCCAGAGCACCTGAACACCTACCAAGAAAGGCTCCCCCTTCCCCCTCTCTCCATTCAGACTGCCACTCATTCAGCCTCTAATTATGACTTCGTGGTAATATATTGTAGAAATGTCCTTATTGAACTTTTGGCTTCCTATTTTTCCAACTTTCATCCCATTCCCTTAATCAATTTTTTACACTCTTATTTAAAAATATACAGGTAGGTAGGTAGAAATTGAGATATTTCTCAATCTCTGATGAAACATCCTGAACAATCTGGGTCTCAGAAAATTGATGAAGAAATAGATTTACCTTGACATTTTAATCCTATCAGTTTTCTTCATGTTTACCCTTCCAGGTTTATAGCATATTATTTCTTTTCACCTGCTCTCCTTTCTGGATCTGGCTACCCCCTGTACTTGACATTCCATATCCTGACTCCAGGCCTGGAATTTATTCTTTTTTTTTTTAATTTAATTTTTAAAAATATTTTTATTTACTAGATATGTGCATGAGTAATTTTACAACATTGACAATTGCCAAACCTTTTGTTCTAATTTTTCCCCTCCTCCCCCCCACCATGGCAGGTTGACCAATACATATTCAATATGTTAAAGTATAAATTAAATACAATGTATGTATACATGTCCAAACAGCTGTTTTGCTGTACAAAAAGAATCAGACTTTGAAACAGTGTACAATTAGCCTATGAAGAAAATCCAAAATGTAGGTGGACAAAATTAGAGGGATTGGGAATTCTATGTAGTGGTTCATAGTCATCTCCCAAAGTTCTTTTGCTGGGTGTAGCTGGTTCAGTTCATTACTGCTCTATTGGAACTGATTTGGTTCATCTCATTGTTGAAAATGGCCACATCCATCAGAATTGATCATCATATAGTATTGTTGTTGAAGTATACAACGATCTCCTGGTCCTACTCATTTCACTCAGCATCAGTTCATGTAAGTCTCTCCAGGCCTTTCTTAAACCATCCTGTCAATCTTTTTTTTTTTCTTTTTCTTAAATTAATTTTATAATTATACAATTACAGTACATATGCATAGGTAATTTTTTTTTACAATATTATCTCTTGTACTCACTTCTTTTCCAAATTTTCCCCTCTTTCCCTCCACCCCCTCCCATAGATGGCAGGCATTCCCGTACATATTAAATATGTGGTAGCATATCCTAGATACAATATATGTGTGCAGAATTTTTTGTTGTTGTTTTTGTTGCAAAGGAAGAATTGGATTTGGAAGGTAAAAATAACCTGGGAAGAAAAACAAAAAATGCAAACGGTTTACACTCATTTCCCAGTGTTCCTTCTCTGTAGCTGATTCTGTTCATCACTGACCAATTGGAACTGGATTAGATCTCTTTGTTGAAGATATCCACTTCCATCAGAATACATCCTCATACAGTATCATTGTTGAAGTGTATAATGATCTCCTGGTTCTGCTCATTTCACTGAGCATCAGTTGATGTAAGTCTCTCCAAGCCTCTCTGTAGTGATCCTGCTGGTCATTTCTTACAGAACAATAATATTCCATAACATTCATATACCATAATTTACCCAACCATTCTCCAATGGATGGGCATCCATTCATTTTCCAGTTTCTAGCTACTACAAAAAGGCTGCCACAAACATTTTGGCACATCCAGGTCCCTTTCCCCTCTTTAGCATTTCCTTGGGGTATAAGCCCAGTAGTAGCCCTGCTGGATCAAAGGGTATGCACAGTTTGATAACTTTTTGGGCATAATTCCAGATTGCTCTCCAGAATGGTTGGATTCTTTCATAACTCCACCAACAATGCATCAGTGTCCCAGTTTTCCCACATCCCCTCCAACGTTCATCACTATTTGTTCCTGTCATCTTAGCCAATCTGAGAGATGTGTAGTGGTATTTCAGAGTTGTCTTAATTTGCATTTCTCTGATCAATAGTGATTTGGAACACTTTCATATGAGTGGAAATAGTTTCAATTTCATCATCTGAACATTGTCTATTCATATCCTTTGACCATTTATCAATTGGAGAATGGCTTCTTATAAATTAGAGTCAATTCTCTATATATTTTGGAAATGAGGCCTTTATCAGAACCTTTAACTGTAAAAATATTTTCCCAATTTGTTACTTCCCTTCTAATCTTGTTTGCATTAGTTTTGTTTGTACAAAAGCTTTTTAATTTGATGTAATCAAAATTTTCTCTTTTGTGATTAATAATGATCTCCAGTTCTCCTTTGGTCACAGATTCCTTCTTCCTCCACAAGTCTGAGAGGTAAACTATCCTTTGTTCTTGTAATCTATTTATGATCTCATTCTTTATGCCTAAATCATGAATCCATTTAGATCTTATCTTGGTGTATGGTGTTAAGTGTGGGTCCATATCTAATTTCTGCCATACTGATTTCCAGTTTCCCCAACAGTTTTTGTCAAATAACGAATTCTTATCCCAAAAGTTGGGGAACTTTTGGGTTTCTCAAACACTAGGGCTGGTGCTCATAATGACCTTCTCCAAGTGACCCCCAGAGCACCCGAACACTCCAGAAAGACTGCCCCTCCCCAAGCCCTCCTTCTTTCCTCCTCCCCCCCACTTGCAGAGCCCGAGATGAGAAACCTTGGCCTCCGCACGTGTCCGCCCCCACGGCCTCAGTTAGTGACGCGCCGTCCGCCCCCCGGGGCCCCCTCAGAAGGGGCTTCCGGGGAGACGCGTCATTTCTGCGGAGTCTCTAACGCCTGCAAACGAGCCCCTGGAAACAGACGCGGCCTCGCTCCCCCTCGGGAATCCTCGCATCCAACAGCCAAGTGAGACGCCACCGCCGCGTAGGCAAGAGGACGCGGCAGCTCCGACCCAGGGTCCACGCGCAAAGGGAAGCGCTCGTTCCAATCTGAGCCCACAGCGGCAAGAGCATGATGGGAAAGGAGCCCGGGGCCTTTTCTGCCCAAACAGGGCTCGGCTTCTCTTCTCCCGTGAGCCCGCTGTTTCCCGAGTGGCCTTGGCCGGCCTCGCGGAGCCATTCTCTCGGGAGCCTCAGCCAGGTCTCCGCGAGCAAGCGGCCAAATCTCTAGTGGCCTCCGTACGTGGAGGCCGCGCTGGCAGCGCCCGCCCGGGAGCACCGCTCTCACTGTCAGAAGCTCTTTTTCCACATTGGCTTCCTGATTACTCCCCACCACATACACACACACACACACACACACATATACAAATACACACAGATACACTCAGATACACACACACACATACACGTACACACTCTCAGATACACACACGTACAGATATACACACTCTCAGATACACACACACATACAGATACACACACACACAGAGTAATCTGTTCTCTCCACAACAATCTCTGTGGAATCCGATGTATGATGAAATAGAGCTTTGTGAAATCCAGGACCAAGGATTAGATTATGGCTTTAGACCTGGAACGTTGTTACTTTCTGGGCCATATTGCCCTTCTCTGTCTCTGAAACACACCCATTATAATAGAGGAAGAAATTGAGAAGATGAGGCCTAGATGAATTAAACGTCCTCCCCCGGGGCACAGAAGTATCCAAGAAGATACTTGAACTCAGCAGGCCCGATTTGTAATTGTCGACAACGTGGATGTTGTTTGCCCCTCTGCCAAAAGTTTTCTTTAAAAAAAAAAATCACAAATCAGTTCAGCAAATATTTTGTTAAGCCTCACAGTCTCTCAATGCCCTCAGGCAATTCTAGGAGCTCCAGATGAAGAAATCATCTTCGATAACAGAAATTTTTACTCTAAGTTCTCCCTGCTGGGGAAATCGCAGTCGGGACCCTACGCTGTTACTCCCATCCCTACCATAAACAAATTAATGAATGAATACTTAAAAAAAAAAAAAAAAAAAAAAAAAAAAAAAAGAGGACTCAATGCATTATTTTGGGTGAGAGCATTATAGAAATGAAGCAAAACAGATTTTACTTGCAATGGCAGATCTAAAACCCAAATGTCTCATTCTCAAATATAAATGAATTGCCTAACAGAGCCATTTAATACATGTTGATTCAATTGAATTGTTAATGTCACTTCTCCCAAATCTCCAAAGAATTTTCCTGTAATATTGACTTTCTTCTACATTCCTGTCCCTTGGCTTCCAAGGTACAGTACTGTCTACCTCCACGTTGAATTGACAAGATTTGATATGTTTACTTTAATTCATCATCAAGAAGCAACAATACATTAGATAGCAAATATACTTTTGATAGGTACTTCATTTTTTCTAAAGGTAGCATGGGTTATACCTTATGGGTTTGCAATGGCATTAAAATGTTAATTCCCTAGAAATGGTTAAGACCTCGTTTACATATTTGAAGATTGTTTCAGTAACTCAATCAAAAAGGAGTTCTCACCAATGAAAATGAGGTTGAATGAACCCAATTTCTGTGACTCCAGAAGTATAATTAATGGATAGATTGCCTTTGTCTTCTAGCAGTGTTAAGAGAACAGAGGAAGACTTTGTCGATGTTAAGTGAGTTTATGAATGATAGTTACATAATGGCATTAATTTAGGTGAGGCCCCAGGGTAGCGATACATGTTTATCTCTTATTAAGCTTTTGTTAAATGGCATGATGCAATGTTGTATTGGGATATTTCATCCCCATTTAGGAATTTCTGTAGGTTTGAAACATTTTTTATTCCTTGCTATAGAAATATATATAATATATAGAAATATATATAATATATAGAAATATATATAATATATAGAAATATATATAATATATAGAAATATATATATTTATATATATATATATTTACATATATATATATAAATATATATTTCTATATATATTTATATATAAATTTATATATATATATATATATAAAGAGAGAGAGAGAGAAAATATATATAATATATAGAAATCTGGGTTCAGCATTAACATTGATGGGTGGCAAAATATTCAAGCCCACTCACTGCACATCAAAAATCTCCTCGGAAACATTTTTGGTGGATATTTTATAGTCTGAAGAAGCTGAGATCTTACAGGTTTATCTGGCTTTCTTTTGACAATGATGTTAATATGGTCTTGGATGAAATCGGGCAATATGGTCACTAAAAATTTCCTTTGTTCAATCTTCAGCACCCTAGTCTTTGTGTTCCTTTGGTTGTCACAAGGCACTGATTAGCAGTTGCTTTTTTTTAACAGCCAAAAAGAGATATTTCTACTCTCCTAGCAGAGATTTCTAACATGTTTTCTCCTAAGCTCCAATTCCATATCAGTTGCCACTGCATATCTCCAATTGGATGCCCCATAGAACCTCAAATTGAACATGTCCAAAATGTAGCACATTATCTCCTCCCTCAGATTCATTCATATTCCAAAATTAAGTTTTCTACAAAATTTTTTATACAACTGTTCTTGTAGTCTTCTGAGTTCAAAACTATTGAATCATTCTCATATCTTCTCTGCCCTTCATAAATGTATTCAGTTAATTGGCAAATCTTCTCCGGATTATGCTCATGTTATCTTTTGGATCCAATCCCCTCTCTTCATTCAGATTGACATCCCTTCGGCTCTCTAATTATGTCTTCCTTGTAATATAGTGTAGAAATCTCCTTAGTGAACTCATGGCTTCCTGGTTTCCCCAATATTTCATCCTCATTTCATACCTAGATTATTGTAATAGCTGGCTTGTGAGTCTTTCCCTCCTCCAATCCATCCTCTGTTCAGTCATTTAAGTTATTTTCCTAAAGCACTTGTCTAATCATGTCCAATAACCTCTCATCTCTCAACATATGGCAGTGACTCCCTGTTGCTTCTAGGATCAAATACAAAATCCGGTTTTTCAAACTCCTTCAAAGCTCTTCCACTCTTCTTATATTTCACTCCCCAAAATGTACTATTTAGTTCAGTGGTACCAGCCTCCTGTCTCATGAAGAAAACATGTCATCTCTTAAATCCAAGCATTCTTTCTCATGATTCCCCATGCCTGGAATGCTCTGCCTCCTCAACTCTGTCCACTGGCTTCCTTGGCATCCTTTAAGTTTTAACTAAAATCTATGGGAAGCCTTCTCCAAATGTTTTCATTCTAATACCGATTCTGTGAAAATTTTTTCTTATTTATCCTGGAGTTACCTTACTTTGTCATATTTGTTTACATGATGTCTTCCATAATTAGATCCTAAGCTCCTTGAGGGCAGATATTGTCTGTTTCCTTTTTTTGACTCCACTCCACTTTTAACCCCGACACTTAGCACAGTACCTGACATGTTTTCTTGTTTGTTCAGTCACGTACCACTCTTGATGAGTGCATGGATTGTAGCACACCAGGTCCTTCTAGCCTTGACCACCTTTTGAAGATTATAAGATTATTATCTTATGTGTTGCTTCTGTGACACAAAATGTCCATCTTCTCTTCTGCCATTCCTATTCTCCTTTTCCCTTCAATCTCTCCTAGTATCAGTTCTTTCTTTTCATTGGCCAAAATATATGAGATTCAATTTCAGTTTCTGTCCTTCCGATGAATAATCTGACATATTTATTCAAGAATGGACTGATTATGTCTCCTTGTTGCCAAAGAATTTCCTTTTTTTTTTTTAAAGGAATATATATATAAACATATATATATATATACATATATAATAAATGCTAATCCCTTCCTTCACAGATGATAATATAAGTTAAATAATAATCAATTCAGACAGCACTGCAAAAGTTAGTTTTAAACAGAAACTGAAATAGTGAAGTCAAGGGAACATTGTAGAAAGAGGAACATCTTCAAGGCTTTTGTAAAAGTGAGTCAATATTCCAAAATTTCTAGCATACAGTTAAAGTAGGCACCAAAAGGATATTATTGCTCAAAAAACCATATAATAATAAAATGAAAAACTAATAATGAACAGAACATCATTTATTAAATACATCAATACATTAGATATATCAATACATTACATTATTACATTTAATTACATTTTTGAAATACAGCAATACATTAGAAATCAGACTAAAGAAGTTATAAAAACCAAATCAAATTTTAAGGGAAGACAATGGTGCTCCATCCCCTCTTCTTTATGGTGGACTCCGTGTTAGACAATACATACAATGTCAGTTTTTTCATGTGTTAGATTAGGAGAGGATGAAAAAGGCCCAGGTTGAGAAGTGCAGATGGCACGTTAACCAAAAAGAGCCACAGTGAATTATTTTAGGAAGGATAGATGTTTCTCCTACTGAGCTGCCAGAATCATATCAATTCTCTCGTGACAGTGAAAGAGTGGTTCCTGTCTGAAATCTCTCTATTTCAACAAATTCTGTTTCTCTCTAGTATGAATTTTCTGATGAGTAATAAGGTTAAACCTCTTACTAAAGCCTTTCCCACACTCATTACATACAAAAGGTTTCTCTCCAGTGTGAATTCTCTGATGTACTGTAAGGCTTCCTCTCTGGATGAAGGCTTTTCCACATTCATCACATAGAAAGGGTTTGTCTCCAGTATGAATTTTCTGATGAGTAATAAGGCAAGACCTCCTCCTAAAGCCTTTCCCACACTCATTACATACAAAAGGTTTCTCTCCAGTGTGAATTCTCTGATGTATTATAAGGCATCCTTTCTGGCTGAAGGCTTTTCCACATTCATTACATAGAAAGGGTTTGCTTCCAGTATGAATTTTCTGATGAGCAATAAGGTTAAACCTCTTACTAAAGCCTTTCCCACACTCATTACATGCAAAGGGTTTCTCTCCAGTGTGAGTTCTCTGATGTACAGTAAGGCAGTCTCCACGGCTGAAGGCTTTTCCACATTCATTACATACAAAGGGTTTCTCCCCAGTATGAATTCTCTGATGAAGAGTGAGATTGTTGCTCTGACGAAAACCTTTGCCACATGTCTTACACTGAAAGGGTTTCTCTCCAGTATGAATTCTTTGATGACGAATTAGGCAGTCTTGATTGTTGAAGGCTTTTCCACATTCATTACATACAAAGGGTTTCTCCCCAGTATGAATTCTCTGATGAAGAGTGAGATTGTTGCTCTGACGAAAACCTTTCCCACATGTCTTACACTGAAAGGGTTTCTCTCCAGTATGAATTCTTTGATGACGAATTAGGCAGTCTTGATTGTTGAAGGCTTTTCCACATTCATTACATACAAAGGGTTTCTCTCCATTTCTCTGATGTACAACAAGTATATCCTGATGAGACACACTGGAGTCTCTGCCCTTAAGACGCCAGGCTCCTTCTTTCTTCTCCAACACAGAGATCAAATCCAGTCTGGAAGCAGGAATCCCCACAGAGAGCAGGTTCTGGTAGTTCTCCAGCATCACGTTCCTGTGCAGGGCCCTCTGGGCAGGCTCCAGGACTCTCCACTCCTCCCTGGTGAAGTCCACAGCCACATCCCAGAAGGTCACTGGTTCCCGAATAGCGGCCATGAGAAATCCAGAAGGCACCTCCTTGGACTCCATCTGCTACCAAAGGCTTTACGACTCACAGGGAATTCTTCACTGAACTTGCCAATCCTGTCAGTTGAGCTGCTGAGTGCAGGGCTTCACCACCAGAGCCTCAAGTGTAAGGCTTTACTTGGGTGCCAAATATTTTCTAGAGCTCCAAATTCGGGTGACAAAATATATTATGCTTTCTAGAGGCCCACACTGGGTGCCAACAAATAGTATCTGGACTAGGTCTCTGAAGGATCCTGGGACCAGCCTTGGTCTTAATGGAGGAGTGAAGGAGGCAGGACAGCCACCAGGATGGTCAAAGATGAAGTGCCTCTTTCCAGTCTTCTCAGCCCTTAAATACCTCAGTATGATTACATCACCATAGCACACTGAGCAAGTGTTAACTCTGGCAGCAGTGCATCCCTCAGCACATTGTGTTAACACATGTGTTAAGTCTAAGCACCCTGCTGTTGATCTGTAAACAGAACACAGGTGGTCACGCCCTCCTTGACTTCTCAGGAAAGGTGAGAACACCAAAGGGAGGTGGGAAGATAATCAGACATTATCAGCAGGGTCCCTCTGGGATGAAGGCTCTTATACATTACCCAGAGTTTCCTCACTATCTGAGGCCCTCTACAAAAAACACAAATATAAGGAGATGAAATGTCTGCTGGCATCCAACGTAGGTCTGGCTCCAGCACTTGGATCTATCCACCTGAGATAAATCTAGTTGGAAGACCCCAAATGTTCTGAGGGAAAAGATCCTTCTCTTTCCCAAGAATCAATAATAACAAGCTGCCAGGGAGCCAGGCAAGTCAAACCACTGCCCTAAGCCTGGGCCACAAGTCATTCCCCCACTATCCCTTGAGGAGTGGGGGGTCTCAAAGCACTGCCAGGGCTACCAGCCACTGCCAACTAACCGACCTTACACTGGGAGACTCCAAGCCCAGGAAGAACACCATCCCCAGGGGCTCTGGCTCCTTGCAGACCAAACCTCCCCAGTGACCATCAGGGCAGCAGCCTGTGAGGAGGGGTCAGCCACAGCCAGTGAAGCCCCGGGACAATGGGAAGTCCCACAACCTGGCTCAGCACCGTCCCCTGAGAAAGGCTGATTTGTCATCAAAGAATTTATACTGGAGAGAGACCTTTTGGATGTAACCAATGTGGAAAAGTATTCAGCCATCGAGGAAGCCTTACTGTACATCACAGGATTCACACTAGAGAGAAACCATTTGTATGTAAGGAATATGGGAAAGGTTTTAGAGACACCATCTCACTTATCATCAGAGAGTTCATACTGGAGAGAAACCCTTTGTATGTAATGAGTGTGGGAAAGGCTTTAGTAGGAGGCGTAGCCTTATTACTCATCACAAAATTCATACTAAAAGGCAACAGAATTTGTTGAAATAGAGAGATTTCAGACAGAAACTACCCCTTCACTTCCACCAAAGAATTTATATGATTATGGCAGCTCAGTAGGAGAAATATCTATCCTTTCTAAAATAATTCATTACAGCTCCTTTTGGTTAACATGCCACCTGCACTTCTCAACCTGGGCTTTTTTCTTCCCCTCCAAATCCAACATATGAAAAAACTGTCTTTGTATGTAGGGTTTCACATTGAGTCCACCATATTTGTAAAGAAGAGGGGATGGAGTACCATGGTCTTTCCTCAGAATTTTATTTGATTTTTATAACTTCTTTAGTCTGGTTTCTAATGTACTGACGTATTTCAAAAATGTAATTGAAGTATCTAATGTATTAATAAAACTTATGTATTAATGTATTTAATAAATGATATTCTATTCATTTTTAAAATTTTTATTAATATATGGTTTTTGACCAACAATTTATCCTTTTGGTGCCTACTTTAGCTGTATGCCAGAAATTTTGGAATATTGACTCCCTTTTACCATTCTCTTTGAAGCTGTTCCTGTTTCTACAATCTGTCCCTTGACTGACATATTTCACTATTTCAGTTCCTGTTTAAAACTAACTTTTGAAGGCTTCTGAATTGATTATTATTTAACTTTTATTATCTTCTGTGAAGTACTTGATTAGCATTTCTGATATATATATATATATATATTAATTTCCTTTTTTTAAAAAAAGGAAATTCCTTGGTCAGCAAGGAGATCAAATCAGTCAGTTCTTGAATAAATACATCAAATTACTCATTGGAAGGACAAAATTGAATGAAATTGAATCTCATATATGTTGTCCAATGGAAAGAAGGTACTCATAATAAAAGAAAAAGAAAAGAACTGATAATGGGAGAGATTGAAGAGAAAAGGAGGATAGGAAAGAAATCGTCAATCAAACAAATTGTGACATTATTCCAATTCATTCATGTGCCACTGCATTGCTTCCTGACATAATTCATTCCACTTTGATATTTGCTTTTATTATTAGGAACTTTTACATTAAGAGGAATGAAACTCTCCCTCTCACCAATTTTCATCCTTAGCTTATGGTTCTTACCTCTGTGCATGAATAAAACAATTGTAATTTCCCTTCCACATGCTGCCTTTTCAAATAGTTAAAGAGAGCTACCTCTCCTCTGCCAATAAATATCTTACTGGTAATACACTAAGAACATTCAGACCTAGATCTGCTTCCATGTTAAAGGGCATCATACTCATCCACTATCAAGAAAAGCCTCACACCTCTCATTAGCTTTTCAATACTCAGTTCTCCCACCAGCAAATTCTGTCAAAATTGCAATCTGGAGCTTCAGCCACCAGCCAAGGGCCTTTCCCAGCTCAATTCTGGGTTGCTACATAAGGCCATTGATCAAACCTTTTTCTCTCTACATGAAAGATGAAAGATGCTAATAGTGTCCTAAAGAATTAAAGAAGGGCAATTTTTTCACTGTGCTTTTTCTCTGTTTGGTACACCTTTGCACAATATCCCTAGAATGATATCTTCACTAAATACTGTACAGACAGATATGCATATAAATTGATGCACAAAGGAAATTATACCTATAATAACATCTTCAATGATTTTCTAGAAAGGAAGGTGCTCAACTGTTATATAATCTTCATTATAAAAAAAATAATCATTTTAAATGACCCCCATAGTGTAATATGTATGTTTTTTATATTTGCATGAGTCTTTTGACAAAATGAGAAGTGAATAACTTCATCAAAAGAGGGAAGGAAGATTATAGAATCTTAAAGTTGGAAAGGAGTAGAGATGTAATAAGTACCTTGATAAATTATTATTTAGCCTTCACTTGAAGATCTCAGAAAAGGAAAGCTCGGTATCTTCCAAAGCAGCCTATTTTACTGGTTCAGAAGATGGGGAGATTTGTACATTACACAGAATCTAATTTTTTCTCTCTGCAATTTCTATCCATAGATTCTAGTTTATACCTCTTTGTTTTAAAACTTTTTGAAAACTTTTTTTTTAAAGTCTAATTCTTTTTCAACATTCCATCTTTTTCTTAACTCTTTTGGACCCATGACCACATACAAATTGATGTGAGGAGTGACTCCCTGATGATTTGAGTTCCTGTTGCTGTGGTGGTGATTATGGTGGGGGTTGTGGTGGTGGTGGTGAGAAGTCATTTCAGAATATCTCAAGAGTCTAAATTAATTTCTCTTAGCACCTGGGAAGTGCATCTTGCATCCAGAATTAAGCAGCTCAAAAGCAGTCCTTACACAATTAACATTTTCAGCTAATGAGTTTTTCTAGGAACTAGTTGGGCAGTTGGATAGTTCAATGGACAAAGGGCCAGCTCTGGAGTCAAGACCTGAGTTCAAATGTGGGTTCAAACATCATGTAGATTGAGTCCTCTAAAAACCTTTGGCTACTTTAAGTTTCTAGTAGTAGCAGCTCAGGCCTATTGGGTTCTTATGAAGCTGCTCCTTCAAGATATTCTTTTCTTAACTTATCAGTAGAGCAAAGTTATGTGAAGTATAAAGAATCATAAAAGTCTGACCTGGTGTTAAAATATTCCTTCTATATCCTTTGCTCTCTATGTACAATAGAACAATAGGGACACATCAGACCACTTATGAATAGGTTAGCAGATGTTGTAACTATATTATTTAAAATTATTTTTATTTCCTAAAATATTTAACAGTGAATGTGTCAATATTTAACATTTTATTGTTTCCATTTGCATGCTAAAATGATAAATCCTTTTTAAAGTTTTGTGTTCCAGCTCCTATTTTTCCATCTTTCTTTATGGAGCCCACTCCTTGACTTGATAAGCATTTAGATATTATTTATACATGGGCATTCATGTATAAATTTCTATTTTAGTCATTCTGGAAAAGAAAAGAAAGAAAGAAAGAAAGAAAATGAAAATAGCATTCCTCAATTAGTAGTCAGACAATATTAGTTTTTGTGTGTGTGTGTTAGTGGATACTCTTTTATCATTAGTCCTTGCAGAATGTCATAGATCATTGTATTGTTAGGAATTGCTACATCCCTCACTGTACAATATTGCTCTTCATGGTGTACAATGTTTCCCAGGTTCCATTCACTTCCCTTTGAATCATTGTACCTAAGTCTTCCCGAGTTTTTTGGACTCTTGTTTCATCCTGTCCCTCCTCAGAAGTGTTTGCTTGTAACCACCTTCTGGCCCACAATGCACTTTCTTCCATCACCCTTCCCTCTTGTCAAAACACAAAACCCTCCTACTTTCCCGCAGGGAAGAAGGGAGAATAGTGTTCCCATTAATGGGCCTTCAGACCATATTAGCTATTTGGACTTGCTTTTTTATACTGTTGATTCATAATGAGCTTGGTGCGACACAGCTTGGAGAAGCAGGGGGTGCACGAGGTACCGGGGAGGGACCGCTTAATGCTGAGGACTAAGGACACGAGGAAAGGCTTCCCCTCTGGGCGGCACATAAGCTAACAAACTCGGACGCAGCGCCTGGGGCGGCCCAGAGCCGGGGCTCAGGCCAGGGGAACAGAAAGAAGCCACACGGTTCCGGGCCTCCCGGAGCTCCCGGGCTGACGGGGAGACGCAGAATCCGTGCGGTTCCGGGCCCGGAAAGCAGCCGGGCCTCATCGTGTTCCCGTCCCGGCCGCGTTAGAGAGCAGCACGGGCTGTCCCGAGCGCAGCTTCCCGGGCCTCCATTGTCTCCGCAGAGCTGCGGGCAGAGGCGAGGCCTGTCCCAGGCGAGCAGCTCCAAGTCAGGGAACCTTTATTAAACGCCTGTTGTGTACCGGGGGAGGCGGAGGAGAGAAGGGGAAGGGGCTCGGAGCTCCCCCTTACAGACCCCAAACAGCCGCGACCCCGGCGAAGGGAGGGAGAAGCCGGAGGCGCCGCCGGCGGTGACTTCCTCGGGCTGGCGGATCCCGCCCACAGAGACCGCAGCCGCCCAAGTGAAAGCCGTTGGCTCCTCGAGGAAAGCCGGGGGAAGTCGGGGCCGCCCCTGACAAGCAGAGCCGGGACCTTGCCCACAAACGCCGGGGTGACCGAAGCTAAGGTTTCCCAGCAGCCTGTGCGCCCGTGACCGCTGGACGATAATTCCATAGGAATGTGATGCTGGAGAACTACCAGAACCTGCTCTCTGTGGGGATTCCTGTTTCCAGACTGGATCTGATCTGTGTGTTGGAGAGGCAAGAAGGAGCCTCGAGTCCCAAGAGCAGAGACTCCAGTGGGTCTCATCAAGATTTCCTTACTGAACATCGGAGAACTCACACTGGAGAGAAACCATTTGTGTGTAATGAGTGTGGGAAAGGCTTTAGTAGGAGGTGTAGCCTTATTACTCATCACAAACTCATACTAAAGAGAAACAGAATTCGTTGAAATAGAGAGATTTCAGACAGGAACTGGCCCTTCACGGCCACCAGAAATTTATATGATTTTGGCAGCTCAGTAGGAGAAATATCTATCTTTTCTAAAATAATTCTTTTGGTTAACATGTCACCTGCACTTCTCAACCTGGGCTTTTTTCTTCCCCTCCAAATCCAAAACCAGAAAAAACTGACATTGTATATACTGTTTCCCACTGAGTCCAGCATACTTGTAAAGAAGAGGGGATGGAGTACCATGGTCTTCCTTCAGAATTTGATTTGGTTTTTATAGCTTCTTTAGTCTGATTTCTGATGTATTGATGTATTTCAAAAATGTAATCGATGTATCTAATGTACTGATGTATTTATGGTATTAATGTATTGATATATTTAATAAATGATATTCTATTTATTATTTTTTACATTTTAATAGTATATGGCTTTTGAGCAATAAATTGGTACCTATTGGTGCCTGCTTTAGCTGTATGCCAGAAATTTTGGAATATTGACTCACTTTTACCATTATCTTTAAAACTGTTCCTGTTTCTACAATCTGTCCCTTGACTGACATATTTAAAATTTCACTATTTCAGTTTTGAATTAAAACTAACTTTTGCAGTGCTGTCTGAATTGATCATTATTTAACTTATGATATCATCTGTAAAGTAAGTGATTAGAATTTGTGATTTATATATTTATGTATATATATTTATATATATGTGTGTGTGTATTAATTTCCTTTAAAAAAAAAAAAAAGGAAATTCCTTGGAGAACAAGGAGATCAAATGAGTCAATTTGTGAATAAATACATCAAATTCCTCATTGCAAGGACAAAAACAGAAATTGAATCTTATATTTAGAAAGGACTCATAAAAAAAGAAAAAGAAAAGAACTGATAATGGGAAAGATTGAAGGGAAAAGGAGAATAGGAAAGAAATCATAAATCAAACAAATTGTGACATTATTCCAATTCATTCATGTGCCATGGCATTGCATCCTGACATAATTTATTCCACTTTGATATTTGCTTTTATTATAAGCAAATTTTACATTATGAGGAATCAAACTCTCCCTCTCAGAAATTTCCATCCATAGGTGATGGTTCTTAGCTTTACCCATAAATAAAACAATTGTAATTTCCCTTCCACATGCTGTCTCTTGAAATAGTTCAAGAGAGCCACCTCTCCTCTCCCAAGAAATCTTCTTTTCTTCAGGGTGCTGGATAGATTCCTAGATATGCAGGTCCTACCTAAATTGTAGCACCACTGTCAGTTGGACAATGTCTGGACAAATTATAATACATGAGTCTGATAGAACAATATTGTGTTATTAGAAATGATGAAGGAAAATGTTTCTGAGAAACCTGGAAAGATTTGTATGAACTGAGGGAGAGGGATGTGAGCAGAAGTGATGCAGGTTGTGGTCCCTTTAAGAAACTAGTCCTTTCAGATTGATTTATTCCTTTCTGATTCCCAGTCCCTCCTAGATGATGCATTATTGATTCAAGAAGTTAGGACCTTTGATCCACAAATCCTGGTCAAAAGGACCCCTTTGAATTCCAATGGGAGATCCAGGCTCTCCCAGCCCCCATGGGATCTGAGCCAATGTGGCCTGTCTCAGCCCCCATTCCAATCATCTTCTCAGATTTCTCAAACCTCACCAAGAAAATTCTAGCCCTTCATGAAACCCAGCCAGGAGCCAACTTGGGACTTTGCCCATGGGCTCCTTTAGCTAAATCTCTCATTACAAAAGAGCCAACCTAGAGTCCTCTCTTTGCAGAGATTTTACACATTGCAGAACCATGCCTGGCACCAATAACTCCCTGCACAGTGAAATCCTGTTTCCCCTGCCTTCTTAGCTCTACCTTCACCTCTTACTACCTAGACTATAATCTCACTTTCAAATCTCATAATAAACCTCTTTTATCAATTTAGGTTTTCAGGTCTGTAAATTCCTTTATAGGGGACTCTTGGGCCACTACTAGACTTCTTTTAAAACCATATCCTTGCACCAAATCCAAAGGGATTGAAGGGGAGCTCTATTTGACTCCTGTAGTCCGAACCTGCCACTAGACCTCAACTAAACTCATATTTCATTTAGGTACCCCAAATCTAGACCTCATCAGAACAAGGACAACAATTTATGCAGTAGCAAAATCTTTGCCATCATATTTTATATAAAATGTTACAGAAATCCTTGTTTTACCTCAATAATAAATTTTTTTTTCAAACATTTAAAAGAAAGAAAGATTTGGGAGTTCTGATCAGTTAAATGACCAACCATGATTCAATGAGACTAATGATGAAACATACTACTGATATTGATACACAAAGAATGACAGATTCAGAGTGCTAACTGAAACATTTTTCGATGTCCATGGGTAATATTGAATTAATGTTGCTTGACTCTCAATGTTTACAAAAGGGATCATTTTTCCTTCTTAATAGGAATGAAATCATATTTTTATGGAAAAGTAATTAATTATAAAAAAAATAAAGGACCCAGAAATTTGATCCTGATAGTTACACAAATTCATCATAATCCTAATTCTGGATTAGTGTTTCCATTAATGGACCTTAAGATTATATTAGCTATTTGGAGCTGCTTTCTGATACTGTTGATTCATATTGAACTCGTGATCCACTAAAATAGATTTTTTTCAACAATTCTCAAGCCATACCTCTCCCATCTGATAATTATACAGTTTGTATTTTGACATAATTTTATTCCTATTACATTTCAGATCTTGTCCATTGTTCTAACCCATAAAGTTCTTTAGGCTTTTGATTCTCTCTTCCAATGTGTTGTCCATGCTTTCCAATAAATTATCAGCAAATTTGGGATGCATGAAGTTTAGTTGCCACTTTTTGATTTAAAAAGTCAAATGATAGACAAAATGAGAGGGGGGAAGACAGACAGACAGACAGAGAAAAAGAGAAAGTGAGAGAGAATGGAATGGGAGGAAAAAGCAAATATATAGATATATATTCTCTTTGTTGCCTGGTACATAGAAGACACTTAATAAATGCTCCATGATCTATAATCCATAAGACTGGATTTCAATGAGAAGCCTGATTTTGTTCAGTGTAATCCATTCCCAAATCTTAAATTCAAGGGAGCCACAAACTTCTCCTGGGACACCATAATAAGGGTCCAACAAGATCAGTCCCAATTCACTAGGAACATTCAGACCTAGATCTGCTTCCATGCTAAAGGGCACAATACTCATCCACTAATCAAGAAAAGCCTCACACCTCTCATTAGCTTTTCAATACTCAGTTCTCCAACCAGCAAATTCTGTCAAAATTGCACACTGTAACTTCAGCCTCCAGCCAAGGGCCTTTCCCAGCTCAATTCTGGGTTGCTACATAAGGCCATTGATCAAACCTTTTCCTCTCTACATGAAAGATGAAAGATGCTAATAGTGCATTAAAGAATTAAAGAGGGCCAATTTTTTCACTGTGCTTTTTCTCTGTTTTCTACACCTTTGCACAACATGCCCAGAATGATATCTTCACTAAATACTGTATAGACAGATATGCATATAAATTGATGCACAAAGGAAACAATAGTTATAAACCTTCAATCATTTTCCTGGAAGGAATGGGGCTTATCTGTCATATAGTCTTCCTGATAAAAGAAATCATTTTAAATGACCCCCGTGTGTAATATATTTGTTTTTTATGGTTGCATGAGTCTTTTGACAAAATGAGAAATCAATTACTTCATCAAGAGAGGAAAGGAAAATTATAGAATCTCAGAGTTGGAAAGGAGCCAAGATATTATCAGGTCCTTGTTACTTATTATTTAGCCTTCACTTGCTGATTTATAGGAATGGAAAGCTTCATATCTTCCAAGGTAGCCTATTTTACTTACTCAGAAGATGGGGAGATTTTTACATCACAAAGGATCTAATGTTTTCTCTCTGCAATTTCTATCCATAGATTCTAGTTTTTATGTCTTTGTTTAAAAACTTTCTTTTAAATGTAATTCCTTTTCAACATTCCATCTTTTTCTGACTCTTTGGACCCATAACACTATTCAAAATGATGTCAGGAATAACTCCCTGTTGATTTGAGTTCCTGTTGCTGTGGTGGTAATTGTGGTGATGGTTGTGGTGGTGATGGTGATAAGTCATTTCAGAATATCTCAAGAGTCTAAATTAATTTCCCTTAGCACCTGGGAAGTGCATCTGATATCCAGAATTAAGCAGCTCAAAAACAGTCCTTAATCAATTAAAATTTTCAGCTAATGAGTTTTTCTGGAACTAGATGGATAGCTGGATGGTTCAGTGGATAAAGGATCAGCTCTGGAGTCAAGACCTGAGTTCAAATGTGGCTTCAGACATCATGTAGATCGGGTCCCATAAAAAGTTTTGCTATTTTTAGTTTCTAGTAGTAGCAACTCAGGCCTATTGGGTTCTTTTGAACTTCCTCCTTCAAGGTATTCTTTTCTTAACTTATCAGTAGAGCAAAGTTATGTGAGGTATAAAGAATCACAAAAGTCTTATCTGGTGTTAAAATATTCCTTCTCTTTCCTTTGATCACTATGTACTACAGAACCATAGAGACACATCAGACCATTTATGAATAGGTTAGCAGATGTTTTAACTATATTGTTTAAGTTTATTTTTATTTCCTAAAATATTAACAGTGAATTTGTCAATATTTAACATTTTGTTTCCATTTATATGCTAAAATGATAAATTCTTTTTAAAGTTTTGTCTTCCTGTTCCGATTTTTCCATCTTTCTTTATGCTGCCCACTCCTTGACTTGAGAAGCATTTTGATATTGTTTATACATGTGCAATCCTGTAACATTTCCATTTTAGTCATTCTGTAAAAGAAAAGAAAGATCATGAAAATAGCATTCTTCAATTAGTAATCAGACAATATTAGTTTTTTGTGTGTGTGTTAGTGGACACCCCTTGCAAAATGTCATTGATCATTGGATTGTTAGGAATTGCTACATCCCTCATTATACAATATTGCTTTTCATGGTGTACAATGTTTCCCAGGTTCCATTCACTTCCCTTTGAATCATTGTATCAAAGTCTTCCCAAGTTTTTCTCTCTCTTGTTTCATCCTGTCCCTGCTGAAAAGTGTTTGCTTCTAACCACCTTCTCACCCACAAAGAACTTCCATCACCCTTCCCTCTTCTCATAAGACAAAACCCTGAATTCATATAGAAGTTTAAAAAGATAGAGAGCCTCCAGAGTCCCTGTTCCTTTAGGACTGAAAATTGTTTGAATTTATATATCTTCATATTGGAGGAATTTCTGGTTGTTCCAGAATAGGCTGTTTTTCTAAGGGCATTTATAATTAGCTTTTACTCTGTCTGTAAGTATCATTTCTCTTCTGGTTCATGACAGAAAATAATTTCTCCAAAATAATAGAAAACTGACACTCAATACCAATCTCATTCTTCTTAATATTATAAAATAAGAAGAGGCAAGGGAAGCGGTACTTATTAAACACCAAAAGTGGTTTATAAATATATGATTGGATCCTCCAAATAGGTTAGTACCTCTTTTCTGGAAAGCATTATAATCATTCCCACTTAAAAATTTAGTAAACGGGGGCATACAGAGAAAAAGTGACTTATGTAGGGCCCCATACCTATTATGACTTGCTAGTTTTAATTCAGGTCTTCCTGAATCAAGCTCAGAATTCTATCTCCTACACTTACTAATCTCCCCCACTGAATCCTGGCTCTCCATCTTCCCCCAGTGAGCTTGTCCATTTATATGATCTCTAAAAGTATGAAGTCTAATGTGTGAACCATTGATCGAGCTCCTTTAAAAATGTAAACTCCTTTAAAGGTATGAACTCCTTTAAATGTGTGACGAAAATACATAAGTACCTTGTAAGAATCCTAACCAGGACACTGGTGGGATGACTTGTGGCCTAGGCTCAGAGCAGGGGTTTGACTTGCCTGGCTCCCTGGGAGCTTGTGGTTATTAATTATTGTGAAAGAGAAGGATCTGTGGGATGCAAACAGAAATTTCATCTATTTATAATTGTATTGATTTGTAGAGTGCCTCAGGTAGTGGGAGAACTCTGGGTAAAGTAGAAGAGCCTTCAGCCCAGAGGGAACCTGCTGACAATGCCTGATTTAGCTTCCTACCTCCCTTTAGTGTTGTCACCTCTCCTGAGAAGGCAAGGAGAGAGTGACCACCTGTGTTCTATTTACATATCAAAAGCAGGGTACTTATACTTAACACATGTGTTAACACAGTGTGCTGTGAGGTGTACTACTGCCCTTGTTAACACTTGCTCAGTGTCCACTAATATGAAAGTGTTCCAAATCACTATTGATCAGAAAAATGCAAATTAAGACAACTCTGAGATATCAGTACACACCTATCAGATTGGCTAAGATGACAGGAACAAATAATGATGAATGTTGGAGGGGCTGTTGGAAAACTGGGACGCTGATGCATTATTGGTGGAGTTGTGAAAGAATCCAACCATTCTGGAAAGCAATATGGAATTATGCCCAAAAAGTGATCAAACTGTGCATACAGTGCTACTACTGGGCTAATATTCCAAGGAAATACTAAAGAAGGGAAAGGGACCTGTATGTGCCAAAATGTTTGTGGAAGCCCTTTAAGTTGTGGCTACAAACTGGAAAATGGATGGATGTCTACCAATTGGAGAATGGTTGCGTAAATTATGGTATATGGAAGTTATGGAATATTATTGTTCTTTAAGAAATGACCAACAGGATGAATACAGAAAGGGCTGGAGAGACTTGCATGAACTGATGCTGAGGGAAATGAGCAGAACTAGGAGATCATTATACACTTCAACAATGATACTGTATGAGGATTTATTCTAATGGCAGTGGAAATCTTCAACATAAAGAAGAGCTAGTCCAGTTCCAATTGATCAATGATGGACAGAATCAGCTACACCCAGAGAAGGAACACTAGGAAAGGAATGTAAACTGTGAACATTTTTTTTGTTTGTTTTTCTTCCCAGGTTATTTTTACCTTCTGAATCCAATTCTTCCTTTGCAACAACAACAACAACAACAAAAATTCAGTTCTGCACATATATATACATATATAGGATATACTATAACATATTTAATATGTATGGGAATGCCTGTCATCTAGAGAAGGGGGTGAAGGGAAGTAGGAGAAAATTTGGAACAGAAGGGAGTGCAGGGGATAATGTTGTAAAAAATGTTACAATTATAAATTTAATTAAAAAAAAAAAAAACACTTGCTCAGTGTGCTGTGCTGATGTAATCATGCTGAGGTATTTAAGGGCTGAGAAGACTGGAAAGAGACACTTCATCTTTGACCAAACTGGTGGCTGTCCTGCCTCCTTCCCTCCTCCACTAAGACCAAGGCCCGAGATCCTTAAAAGAGCTAGTCTGGACACTACATTTTGGCACCCAGTGTGGGCCTCTAGAAAACATAGTATATTTTGTCACCCCCATTTGGGGGCTCAAGAAAGCACACTATATTTGGTGCCCAGGTGAAACCCTGGACCTGAAGCTCTACACTCAGCAGCTGAAATGACAGGAATGGGGAGTTCAGTGGAGAAGCCCCCAGACCTGTGAAGACTCTGCTCATCCCCAGGCAGCAGATGGAGCCCAAAGAGGGTGTGACTTCTGGTTTTCTCAAGACCCCCATTCAGGAACCAGTGACCTTCTGGGATGTGGCCATGGACTTTACTAGTGAGGAGTGGAGGGTCCTGGAGCCAGCCCAGAGGGCCCTACACGGAAATGTGATATTGGAGAACTACCAGATCCTGCTCTCTGTGGGGATTCCTGTTTCCAGACTGGATCTGATCTCTCTGTTGGAGAAGCAACAAGGAGCCTCAAATCCCAAGAGCAGAGACTCCAGTGGGTCTCATCAAGATTTTCTTACTGAACATCAGAGAATCAACATTGGAGAGAAACCATTTGTGTGTAAGGAATGCAGGAAAGGTTTTAGTCAGAGGTACAATCTCACTGTTCATCAGAGAGTTCATACTGGAGAGAAACCCTTTCTATATAATGAATGTGGAAAAGTCTTCAGCCATCCAGGAAACTTTATTGTACATCAGAGAACTCACACTGGAGAGAAACCCTTTGTATGTAAGCAATGTGGGAAAGGTTTTAGTCAGAGGAACAATCTCACTATTCATCAGAGAGTTCACACTGGAGAGAAATTCTTTGCATGTAATGAGTGTGGAAAAGACTTTAGTAGGAGGTTTAACTTTATTACTCATCAGAAAATTCATACAAAAGAGAAACAGAATTTGTTGAAATAGAGAGATTTCAGACAGGAACCACCCCTTCACTGTTACCAGAGAATTCATAAGATTCGGGCAACTCAGTAGGAGAAAAATCTATTCTTCTTAAAATAATTCATTGTGGCTCTTTGTGGTTAACATGCCACCTGCACTTCTCAACCTGGGCCTTTTTCATCCCCTCCTAATCCAACACATGAAAAAACTCACATTTTCTGTATTGTTTCACACTCAGTCCCCCATACTTATAAAGAAGAGGTTATGGAGTACCATGGTCTTCCCTCAGAATTTGATTTGGTTTTTATAATTTCTTTAGTCTTATTTCTAATGTACTGATGTATTTGAAAAATGTAGTTGATGTATCTAATGTATTGATGTATTTATTGTATTAATGTATTGATATATTTAATAAATGATATTCTATTCATTATTTTTTTACATTTTATTAGTATATAGTTTTTGAGCAATAAATTGGTACCTATTGGTACCTGCTTTATCTGTATGCCAGAAATTTTGGAATACTGACACACTTTTATCATTGTCTTTAAAACTATTCCTGTTTCTATAATTTGTCCCTTGACTGACATATTTAACATTTCACTCTTTCAGTTTCTGCAGTGCTGTCTGAATTGATTATTATTTAACTTATAGTACCATCTATGATGGAAAGTATTAGCATTTAAGCATTTCAAATATATACATATATATATGTATGTATGTATGTATAATATTCTTCTCTAAAATGTATTGTTCTCTGGGAACATGTTTCTTGGGGGGCTTCTAGAGGCATCCAGTAATCACAACAAGTGCAGCCAGGGCTTAAAGTCCAAATCCTTTATTGTCTCTTTACAAATTTTGTCTCTTTTCCTGGGGCCAGGTTAGCTTTAATAGAGACCTATCTCTGTCCTTGGTTCTAAGAGCTCCTGCCACTATTCCTTTGCCTCTGCCAGCATCTGCCTCTAGCTCCCTCCAAATGTCTCTGAATCCAAAAGTTTGTACTTCAACCTCCAGCCACAAGAAAGGTAGAAGATGGAATGAATCTGTCTCAGCCTCAGAAAGTTTCTAGTGCCCTTGTTCTTTCTGGCCCTGACAACTCCTCCTTTTATGTTCCACACAGAGTACTCAGCAATCATTATATCACTAGGAAGCTATTATTTATTGTAGGATTAAGTCAGTGCTAAACTAGATTTAACCACTGAGTCCTCAATTCTACTTAGAACATTGTTTCAAGTTCTGGCCCCCCCCCAAAAAAAAAAATATATATATATATATATATATATATATATATATATATATATATATGTGTGTGTGTGTGTGTGTGTGTGTGTGTGTGTGTGTGTGTGTGTGTGTATAGATATAGATATAGATATACAATTTCCTTTAAAAAAAAAAAAAAAAGGAAATTCCTTGGATAGCAAGGAGATCAAATCAGTCAATTCTTGAATAAATACTTCAGACTACATTAGAAGGACAAAAACTGAAATTGAATCTCATATATTTTGACCAATGAAAAGAAGGATTCATTGGAAAAGAACTGATGAGAGATTGAAGAGAAAAGGAGAATAGGAATGGCAGAAGAGAAGATGGACATTTAGTATCACAGAAGCAGCAAACATGAGTTTGTATAGTCTTCAAAAGTTGGTCAAAGCTAGAAGGACCTGGTGTGCTACAATCCATGCATTCATCAAGAGTTTTACATGACTGAACAAACAAGAAAAGCATGTCAGGTTCTGTGCTAATCACCAGGGATACAAGTGGAGTGGAGTCCAAAAAAGGAAAAAAGACAATATCTGCCCTCAAGGAGCTTACAATCAAATAAGGGAAGACAACAGGCAAACAAATATAGACAAAGCAAGCTAACTCCAGGATAAATAAAAAGAAAATTGTCAGAGAAAAGGCATTAGAATTAAAAGAGTTGGAGAAGGCTCCCATAGATTTTAGTTAAAACTTAAAGGATGCCGAGATAGTAAGTGGACAGAGTTGAGGAGGCAGAGCATTCCAGGCATGGGGGATCATGAGAAGGAATGCTTGGATTTGAGTGATGACATGTTTTGTTCATGAAACAGGAGTCTAGTACCACTGGACTAAAGAGTACACTGTGGGGAGTGAAATATAAGAAGAGTGTAAGAGCTTTGAAGGAGTTTGAAAAACTAACCGGATTTTGTATTTGATCCTAGAAGCAACAGGGAGTCATTGCCATATGTTGAGTGAGAGATGAGAGGTTATTGGACATGATTGGACCAGTGCTTTAGGAAAATTATTTAAATGATTGAATAGAGGATTGATTGGAGGAGGGAAAGACCCATCAGCAAGCTATTGAAATAATCTAGGTATGAAATTAGTATGATGGTCAGAGGAAAGAAGAGGATTTATTGGAGAAATGTTACAAAGGCAAAATCAAGAGAATATAACAACAGATTTGTTGTGGGGGAATGGCTGCTTCTACAATAATTCATAATATTAGTTCAATTTTGGACACATTGAATTTAAAATGTCTATTGCACCTCTAATTCCAACCCCTATATATTCCTTACAGAGTCTTTCTTCCGCCAATGAAGACCCATGTCTGCTTCCTAGATCAAATTTGTTGATCTGCTGTTGCTTGCTGTGTCATTTTTTCAGTCAAACACCACACTATCACATGCATTAGCTGAGACTTGAAGGAAGTTAGGAATTCAATGAGATAACAGTAAAAGAATAAATTCCAGATTATGCTCAAAAAGTTAGCAAAATGTGCATACCCTTTGACCCGGCAGTGTTACTACTGGGCTTGTATCCCAAAGAGATCTTTAAGAAGGTAAAGGGACCTGCATGTGGAAGAATGTTTGTGGCAGCCCTATTTGTGGTGGCCAGAAACTGGAAACTGCGCGGATTCCCATCAACTGGAGAATGGCTGAATACATTGTGGTATCATGCAATATTATTGTTCTTTAAGAAATGATTGACAGGATGGTTTCAGAAAGGCCTGGAGAGACTTACATGAACTGATGCTGAGTGAAATGAGTAGGACCAGGAGATCGTTGTATACTTCAACAACAATATTGTATGATGATCAATTCTGATGGATCTGGCCATTTTCAACAATGAGATGAACTAAATCAGTTCCAATAGAGCAGTAAGGAATTGAACCAGCTACACCCAGCAAAAGAACTCTGGGAATTGACTAGGAACCACTACATAGAATTCCCAATCCCTCTATTTTTGTCTGCCTGCATTTTGGATTTCTTTCACAGGCTAATTGTACACTATCTCAAAGTCCGATACTGTTTGGACATGTATACATATATTGTATTTAATTTATATTTTAACATATTTAACATCTGCCATCTGGGGGGGGGGGAAGAGGGGAAAAATTAGAACAAAAGGTTTGGCAATTGTAAGTGCTGTAAAATCACTCGTACATATATCTGGTAAATAAAAACTATTAAAAAAAATAATAAAATTTAATATAAAAAAAAAAGAACAAAATCCAGGCATGGAGTCAGGATATGGAATGTCAAGTGTAGGGGGCAGGCAGATCCAGAAAGGAGAGCAGGTAAAAAGAAACAATATGCTAAAAACCTGGAAGGGTAAACTTGAAGAAAATGGATAAGGATTAAAATGTCAAGATAAGTCTATTTCTTCATCAATTTTCTGAGACCCAAATTGTTCAAGATATTTCATCAGAAATTGAGAAATAGGCATCTACCGGAATATTTTTAAATAAGAGTATAAAAAATTTATCAAGGGAATGGGATGAAAGTTTGAAAAATAGGAAGCCAAACATTCAATAAGGAGATTTCTGCAGTATATTACAAGGGAGACATAATTAGAGGCTGAATGAATGCCAGTCTGAATGGAGAGAGGGAAGCAGGGGAAGGCAGGAGGGGCACTAAGGAAGGGGAGTTTTCTTGCCGGGTGTTTGGGTGCTCTGGGTGTCGCTTGGAGGAGGTCATTATGAGCAGGAGCCCTAGATTTCCCTCCTGCAGTCCCCTTTGCTCTTCTGTGTGGATCAATGAAGTCTGGAGGTGTGAGGGGTTCTGAAGGCCCGAGAGCACAGGGAGCTTCAGCTGCTGAGGCAATCTGAGATATGGGGAGCTCAAATGGCCTTAGGGACCACCACAGAGAAGGGGCTTTTCTGCAGTGCTTTTCTTCTCTCATTTTTTCCTCCTTCCATGCTGCCCTCCCTCTGTTACCTTCCTTCCTTCCTTGGGGTCAGGAACACCTATATTCAAAGACCACTTGGGACATTCACTTGTGGAATCAGAAGTGAGTCACTGGACCTATTCATGCTTCATATGTAAAACAAAAATCTTTGTACTGACCTCACAGGGTTGTTGTGTGGTTGTGAATTGCTTTCCCAGTTCTTCAGGTTCCATCAATGGCAGCTCCCATTCTTATCCACTATTCCCTGCTGCCTCCCAGTACCAAGTCCTGGACCTTAGAGGCATGCCAAAAACCATATCTGATTCCTTCATTTTACAGTTGGGGAGACTGAGATATTCATGGCTACTCCCAATGGTTGCAGAGGTAGAATCATATGATTACTGATTTTCAGGTAAAAGAGATATTGATTAGTTTTACTGAACTTTTTTCTTTTTTAAATTTTTAAAAATTCTATCCCTTTTTTATTAATTTTGTAATTATATATTTTTTGACAATACATATGCGTAGGTAATTTTTTACATTATCCCCTGCACTCCCTTCTGTTCCAAATTTTCTCCTCCTTCCCTCCATCCCCTCCGCTAAATGGCAGGCATTCCCATATACATTAAATATGTTGTAGTATATCCTAGATACAATATATATGTGCAAAACCGAATTTTTTTTTTGCAAAGGAAGAATTGGATTCAGAAGGTAAAAATAACCTGGGAAGAAAAACAAAAAATGCAAACAGTTTACATTCATTTCCCAATGTTCCTTCTCTGGGTATAGCTGATTCTGTCCATCATTGATCAATTGGATCTGAGTTAGATCTCTTTGTTGAAGATATCCACTTCCATCAGGATACATCAGAATTGTATAATGATCTCCTAGTTCTGCTCATTTCACTCAGCATCAGTTGATGTCTCTCCAAGCCTCTCTGTATTCCTCCTGCTGTTCTTACAGAACAATAATATTCCATAAGATTCATATACCATAATTTACCCAACCATTCTCCAATTGATGGACATCCATTCATCTTCCAGTTTCTAGCCACTACAGAAAGGGCTTCCACAAACATTTTGGCACATACAGGTCCCTTTCCCTTCTTTAGTATTTCCTTGGAATATTAGCCCAGTAGTAGCACTGCTGGGTCAAAGGGTATGCACAGTTTGATAACTTTTTGGGCACAATTCCATATTGCTCTCCAGAATGGTTGGATTCTTTCATAACTCCACCAACAATGCATCAGTGTCCCAGTTTTCCCACATTCCCTCCAACATTCATCATTATTTGTTCCTGTCATCTTAGCCAATCTGATAGGTGTGTACTGATATCTCAGAGTTGTCTTAATTTGCATTTCTCTGATCAATAGTGATTTGGAACACTCTTTCATATCACTGGAAATAGTTTTAATTTCATCATCTGAAAATTGTCATATCCTTTGACCATTTTTCTATTGGAGAATGGCTTGATTTCTTATAAATTAAAGTCAATTCTCTGTACATTTTGGAGATGAGGCCTTTATCAGAACCTTTAACTGTAAAAATGTTTTCCCAATTTGTTACTTCCCTTCTAATCTTGTTTGCATTCGTTTTGTTTGTGGAAAAACTTTTTAATTTGATGTAATCAAAATTTTCTATTTTGTGATCAATAATGATCTTTAGTTCTCCTTTGGACACAAACTCCTTCCTCCTCCACAAGTCTGAGAGGTAAACTATCCTATGTTCCTCTAATTTATTTATGCTTTCATTCTTTATGCCTAAATCTTGGACCCATTTTGATCTTTGATCTTAGTATGTGGTGTTAAATGTGGGTCCATGCCTAGTTTCTGCCATATTGATTTCCAGTTTTCCCAGCAGTTTTTGTCAAATAATGAATTTTTATCCCAAAAGTTGGGATCTTTGGGTTTGTCAAACACTAGATTGCTATTTTTATTCACTATCTTGCCCTGTAACCTAACCTATTCCACTGATCAATTAGTCTATTGATCCAAAGGGTTTTGGTGACTGTTGCTTTATAATATAGTTCTAGATCAGTACAGCTAGACCACCTACATTTAATTTTTTTTTCATTACTTCCCTTGAAATTCTCGACCTTTTGTTGTTCCATATGAATTCTGTTGTTATTTTTTCTAGGTCATTAAAATAGTTTCTTGGGAGTCTAATAAATAGATTAGTTTAGGGAGTATTGTCATCTTAATTATATTCCCTCGGCCTATCCAAGAGCACTGAATGTCTTTCCAATTATTTAAATCTGACTTTATTTTTAGGGCAAGTGTTTTGTAATTTTGCTCATATAATTGCTGACTTCTCTTTGGTAGATAGATTCCCAAATATTTTATACTATCAAGTTATTATAAATGGAATTTCTCTTTGTATCACTTGGTGTTGGATTTTGTTGGTTATGTATAAAAATTCTGAGATTTATGAGGATTTATTTTGTATCCTGCAACTTTGCTAAAATTCTGAATTATTTCCAATAGCTTTTTAGCAGAGTCTTTGGGGTTCTCTAAGTATTCCATCATGTCATCTACAAAGAGTGATAGTTTGATTTCCTCATTTCCTACACTTATTCCTTTAATCTCTTTCTTGACTCTTATTGCCTAGGCTAGCATTTCTAATACAATATTGAATAGTAATGGTGATAGTGGGCTACCTTGTTTGACTCCTCATCTTACTGGGAAAGGTTCCAGTTTATCATCATTACATATGATGTTTACTGATGGTTTTAAATATATGCTCCTGATTATTTTAAGGAATAGTCTATTTATTTCTATACTCTCAAGTGTTTTTAGTAGGAATGGATGTTGGATTTTATCAAATGCTTTTTTTGCATCTATTGAGATGATCATATATTTTTTGTTAATTTGGTTATTGATATAGTCGATTATGCTAATAGTTTTCCTAATATTGAACCAGGCCTGCATTCCTGGTATAAATCCCACTTGGTTGGTCATAGTGTATTATCCTGGCGATGATTTTCTTTAGTCTTTTTGCTAATATTTTATGTAAGATTTTAGCATCAATATTCATTAAGGAGATTAGTCTATAATTTTCTTTCTCAGTTTTCAGCCTACCTGATTTAGGTATCAGTACCATGTCTGTGTCATAAAAGGAATTTGGTAGGACTCCTTCAATCCCTATTTTTTCAAATAGTTTATATAGCATTGGAGTTAATTGTTCTTTAAATGTTTTGTAGAATTCACATGTAAATCGATCTGGTCCTGGGGATTTTTTCTTAGGGGGTTGGTTAATAGCTTGTTCTATTTCTTTTTCTGAAATGGGAATATTTAGACTATTTACTTCTTCCTCTGTTAATCTGGGCAAGCTATATTTTTGAAGGTATTCTTCCATTTCATTTAAGTTATCGAATTTATTGGCATAAAGTTGGGCAAAGTAACTCCTACTTATTGTTCTAATTTCCTCTTCATTAGTGGCAAGTTCTGCCTTTTCATTTTTAAGATTAACAATTTGCTTTTCATCTTCCCCTTTTAAAAATCAGATTTACTAAGGTTTTGTCTATTTTGTTGGTTTTTTCATAGAACCAACTCTTAGTTTTATTAATTAATTCAATAGTGTTTTGGGTTTTTTTTTTTTTTACTTTCAATTTTATTAATCTCTCCTTTTATTTTTAGAATTTCAAGTTTCATGTTTGTCTGAGGGTTTTTAATTTGTTCCTTTTCTAGCATTTTTAGTTGTAAGCCCAATTCATTGAGCTTCTCTTTTTCTATTTTATGCAAGTAGGCCTCTACAGATATAAAAATTCCCCTTATTACTGCTTTGGCTATATCCCACACATTTTAGTATGATATCTCATTATTGTCATTTTCTTGTGTGAAGTTATTAATTATGTCTATGATTTGCTGTTTCACCCAATCATTCTTTAGTATGAGATTATTTAGCTTCCAATTACTTTTTGGTCTATTTTCCCCTGGCTTTTTATTGAATGTAATTTTCATTGCATTGTGGTCTGAAAAGGATGCATTTACTATTTCTGCCTTAGATATCATTCTGGGCATGTTGTGCAAAGGTGTAGAAAACAAAGAAAAAGTACAATGAAAAAAATTGGCCCTCTTTAATTCTTTAGGGCACTATCACCATCTTTCATCTTTCATGTAGAGAGGAAAAAGTTTGATCACTGGCCTTATGAAGCAACCCAGAATTGAGCTGGGAAAGGCTCAGGGTTAGAGGCTGAAGTTACAGTTTGCAATTTTGACAGAATTTGCTGGTGGGAGAACTGAGTATTGAAAAGCTAATGTGAGGCTTTTCTTGATTAGTGGATGAGTATGATGCCCTTTAGCATGGAAGTAGATCTAGCTCTGAATGTTCCTAGTGTAATTCCAACTAATTCCTACTGTAATTCCTAGTGTAATTAGGACTGATCTTGTTGGACCTTTATTATGGTGTCCCAGGAGACATTTGTGGCTATCTTGAATTTAAGAACTGGGGATAGATTACACTGAATAAAATCAGGCTTGTGATTGAAATCCAATTTTATATGTAGATGATGGAGTATTTAAGTGTCTTTTATGTGCCAGGGAACAAAGAGAATATATATCTATATATTTGTCCTTTCCTCCCATTCCATTCTCTCTCCCTTTATCTCTTTTTTTTCTCTGTCTGTCGTCCCCCCTCTCATTTTGTCCATCATTTGACTTTTTAAGTCAAAAAGTGGCAACTACCTCATGCATCATAATTTGCTGATAATTTATTGGAAAGCATGGACAACACATTGGAAGAGAGAATCAAAAGCCTAAAGAACTTTATGGAATAGGACAATGGACAAGATCTTACAACATGAAATGTAATAGGAATAAAATGATGTTAAAATTATAATATAATTTATTAGGTGGTAGAGGTATGGCTTGAAAATTGTTGAAAAAAATCTTTTAGTGGATCAGAAGTTCAATATGAATTAATAAATATAAAAAAGGAGCTCCAAATAGGTAATATGTTCTTAAGGTCCATTAATGTGAACACTAAATCCAGAATTAGGATTATGATGAATTTGTATGCTGTATCAGATCAAATTTCTGGGTGTTTTGTTTTATTTTAATAATTACTTGTCCATAAATATATGATTTCATTCCCATTAAGAAGGAAAAAATGATCCCTTTTGTAAACATTGAGAGTCAAGCAACATAAACTCAAGTATTACCTATGGACAACAAAAAATGTTTCAGTTAGAACTGTGAATCTGTCAGTTCTTTGTCTGTAAAGATCAGTACTATGTTTCATCATTAGTCTTATTTAATCCTGGTTGATCATTGAATTTATCACAGCTCCCAAATCTTTCTTTCTTTTAAATTTTTGAAAAAAAAAAAAAAGTTTTAGTTTTATTATTAGGGTAAAACAAGGATTTCTGTAACATTGTATATAAAATATGTTGGCAAAGATTTTATACTATATTGCTATTGCATAAATTGTTGTCCTTGTTCTGATGAGGTCTAGATTTGGGGTACCTAAATAAAATTAAGAGTTTAGTTGAGGTCTAGTATCAGTTCGGAGTACAGGAGTGAAATAGAGCTCCCCTGCAACCCCTTTGGATTTGGCGCAAGGATAAGGAGTTAAATGAAGTCTAGCAGTGGCCCAAGAGTCCCCTATAAAGAAATTTACAGACCTGAAAACCTAAATTGATAAAAGAAGTTTATTATGGTGTTTGAAGGTAAGATTATGGTCTAGTTAGTAAGAGGTGAATGTAGATATAAGAAGGCATGAAAAGCAAGATTCTAGTGGGCAGAGAGTCATTGGTGCCAGGCATGGTGCTGGAACATGTAGAACCTCTGCAAAAAGAGGACACCAGTTTGGCTCTTTTGTAATGAGAGATTTAGCTAAAGATCCCTGTGGGTGAAGTCCCAAGTTGGCTCCTGGATGGATTTCATAAGGGGTTAGAATTTGCTTGGTGGGGGTTGAGAAACCTGAGAACATCATTAGAATGGGGGCTGAGACATACCAAGATGGCTCAGATCCCATGGGGGCTGGGAGAGCCTGGATCTCCTATTGGAATTAAAAAGGGTCCTTTTGACCAGTATTTGTGGATCAAAGGTACTAGCTTGTTGAATTGATAATGCATCAGCTAGAAGTGGTTGGGAATCAGAAAAGAATAAATCAATCTGAAAGGACTAGTTCCTTAAAGGGACCACAACCTGCATCACTTCTGCTCACCTCCCTCTGCACAAGTTCATGCAAATCTTTCCACATTTCTCAGAAACTTTTTCCTTCATCATTTCTCATAACACAATATTATTCTATCAGACTCATGTATCATAATTTGTCCAGACATTGTCCAATTGACAGTGGTGCTACAATTTAGCAAGGACGTGAATATATTGGAATCTCTCCAGCACCCTGAAGAAAAGAAGATTTCTTGGGAGAGGCGAGATGGCTCTCTTAAACTATTTGAAAAGGCAGCATGTAGAAGGGAAATTACAAGTGTTTTATTTATGCATAGAGGTAAGAACCATAACATATGGATGGAAATTGCTGAGAGGGAGAGTTTCATTACTCTTAATGTAAAAGTTCCTAATAATAAAAGCAAAATTCAAAGTTGAATGAATTATGTCAGGAAGCAATGCTACGGCACATAAATGAATTGGAATAATGTCACAATTTGTCGGATTGACGATTTCTTTCCTAGACTCCTTTTCCCTTCAATTTCTCCCATTAGCAGTTATTTTCTTTTTCTTTTTTTTTATGAGTCCTTTCTTTTCATTGGCCAAAATATATGAGATTCAAGTTCAGTTTTTGTCTTTCCAATGAGTAATTTGATGTATTTATTCAAGAAGTTACTGATTTGATCTTCTTGCTGTCCAAGGAATTTCCTTTTTTTTTTTTTTAAAGGAAATTTATATATATCAGAAATGCTAATCATTGACTTCACAGAAGATAATATAAGTTAAATAATAATCAATTCAGACAACACTGCAAAAGTTAGTTTTAAATAGAAACTGAAATAGTGAAATGCTAAATATGTCAGTCAAGAGACAGATTGTAGAAACAGGAACAGCTTCAAAGACAGTGGTAAAAGTGAGTCAATATTCCAAAATTTCTAACATACAGCTAAAGCAGGAACCAAAAAGATAAATTATTACTCAAAAATCATATACTAATACAATGTAAAAAATGAATAATTATCATTAAATACACCAATTCATTGTTTTATTAATACATTAGATACATGAATTACATTTTTGAAATACATCAATATATTAGAAATCAGACTAAAGAAGTTTTAAAAACCAAATGAAAATTTAAGGGAAGACCATGGTACTCCATCCCCTCTTCTTTATAAGTATGGTGGACTCCGTGTTAGACAATACATACAATGTCAGTTTTTTCATGTGTTAGATTAGGAGGGGATGAAAAAGGCCCAGGTTGAGAAGTGTAGGTGGCATGTTAACCAAAAAGAGCCACAATGATTTTAGGAAGGATAGATGTTTCTCCTACTGAGCTGCCAGAATCATACTAAATCTTTGGTGACAGTGAAGGAGTGGTTCCTGTCTGAAATCTATTTCAACACATTCTGTTTCTCTCTAGTATGAATTTTCTGATGAGTAATAAGGTTAAACCTCCTACTAAAGCTTTTCCCACACTCATTACATGCAAAGGGTTTCTCTCCAGTATGAACTCTCTGATGTACAGTAAGGCAGTCTCCACGGCTGAAGGCTTTTCCACATTCATTACATACAAAGGGTTTGTCTCCAGTATGAACTCTCTGATGAACAGTGAGACTGTTGCTCTGACTAAAACCTTTCCCACACTCATTACATGCAAAGGGTTTCTCTCCAGTATGAACTCTCTGATGTACAGTAAGGCAGACTGCACGGCTGAAGGCTTTTCCACATTCATTACATACAAAGGGTTTCTCCCCAGTATGAACTCTCTGATGAACAGTGAGATTGTTGCTCTGACTAAAACCTTTCCCACATATCTTACACTCAAAGGGTTTCTCCCCAGTATGAACTCTCTCATGAAGAGTGAGATTGTTGCTCTGACTAAAACCTTTCCCACATTCCTTACATACAAAGGGTTTCTCTCCATTTCTCTGATGTACAACAAGTATATCCTGATGAGACACACTGGAGTCTCTGCCCTTAAGACTCCAGGCTCCTTCTTGCTTCTCCAACACAGAGATCAAATCCAGTCTGGAAGCAGGAATCCCCACAGAGAGCAGGTTCTGGTAGTTTTCCAGCATCACGTTCCTGTGCAGGGCCCTCTGGGCAGGCTCCAGGACTCTCCACTCCTCCCTGGTGAAGTCCACGGCCACATCCCAGAAGGTCACTGGTTTCTGAATAGCGGCCATGAGAAATCCAGAAGGCACCTCCTTGGGCTCCATCTGCTGCCTGGGGAAGAGCAAAGGCTTTACAACTAAGAGGGAATTCTTCACTGAACTTGCCAATCCTGTTAGTGCTGCTAAGTGCAGGGCTTCACCACCAGAGCCTCAAGTGTAAGACATCACTTGGGTGCCAAATATTTTCTAGAGCTCCCAAATTGGGGTAACAAAATATATTATGCTTTCTAGAGGCCCACACTGGGTGCCAACAAATAGTATCTGGACTAGCTCTCTGAAGGATCCTGGAACCAGCCTTGGTCTTAGTGGAGGAGTGAAGGAGGCAGGAGAGCCACCAGGATGGTCAAAGATGAAGTGTTTCTTTGCAATCTACTCAGCCTTTAAATACCTCAGTATGATTACATCACCATGACACACTGTGTTAGGTATAAGCACCCTGCTATTGATCTGTAAATAGAACACAGGTGGTCCCGCCCTCCTTGGGTTTCTCAGGAAAGGTGAGAACACCAAAGGGATGTGGGAAGATAATCAGACATTGCCTGCAGGTTCCCTCTTGGATAAAGGCTCTTATACCTTACCCAGATTTTCCTCATTATCTGAGGCCCTCTACAAATCAACACAAATATAAAGAGACAAAATGTCTGTTGGCATCCTGTAAAGGTCCTGTCATCTCTTCAATTGTAATCCTTCTCTGGGGGGGAGATCTCTTTTTCTGTAAATTTTTTTCTTCTATGAGCAGGTTTCTCAGGAAGCTTCTGGAGCCTCCAGCCAGACTCTCCTTCCAGACCACCATCTAAACTCTTATCTTGGTCAGACTAACTCCAGGCTCAATGCTGCCTCTTTTATCCTCCCAGAGAATGGGCATGTGAGAACTCAGGGGCTTGTGGAAAAATTACTTCAACCAATGAACTTGCTCCTTTTAAAGGTTGTGTAAACTCCTTTTCAGAACTCCTTTCAAAGGTGTAAACTCCCCTTAAAGGCCTAAACTAAAGGTGTGAATTCTGAGCTAGAGAATTGCCCAGACAACCTGAGTTCTCACCTTGTAATCCTAACAGCATCCAACTCAGGGCTGGCTCCAGCACTTAGAACCATCCACTTGGGATAAATCTAGTTGGAAGACCTCAAATGTTTTGAGGGAAAAAATCCTTCTCTTTCCCAAGAATCAATAATAACAAGTTACCATGGAGCCAGGCAAGTCACACCCCTGCCCTGAGCCTGGGCCACAAGTCATCCCTCCAGTATCCCTTGAGGAGGGGGGGAGGGTCTCAAAGCACTACCAGGGCTACCAGCCACTGCCCCCTCCTGGCCTCACCCAGGGAGACTCTGAGCCCAGGAAGAACAGCATCCCCAGGGCCTCTGGCTCCTTGCAGCCCAAACCTCCCCAGTGACCACCAGGGCAGCAGGCTGTGGGGAGGGATCAGCCACAGCCAGTGAAGCCCCAGGAAAATGGGTAGTCCTACAACACAGCTCAGCACCCTCCCCTAAAAAGGCTGACTTGTCATCAAAGAGTTTATACTAGAGAGAGACCCTTTGAATGTAACAAACGTGGAAAAGTATTCAGCCATCGTGGAAGCCTTACTGTACATCACAGGATTCACAGTAGAGAGAAACCATTTGTAAGTAAGGAATATGGGAAGGACGTTGGCAAGGTCCATCCTTATTACTTTGGAGAGGGCCGGGATATTTATATCTTGCAGATCCTGATGGGGAAGGCCGCTGGATTCCAGAAAGGACAAGGAGAGTTGCCCCTATTAAAACAGGGGCTGAAGAAGAAGAGGAGGAGATGACCCAGGAGACGCCCAAAACAGGGCCATAGCAGAGAGATGACTACCCTTGCTGGACCAACTTAAGTGATTGGATCCAACATACTTCCCTTCCCAACCCCTTCTATTATAGCCATTTTTGTATTGTTGCTTCTTTTGTTTTTGCCTACTTTGCTAGGATGCTTTATATGTAATCTTTAAAAAATTCTTTAGAGGTGCTTATGGAAGAGCTTCTTATTTGTCAACATGACAACATTGGTCTTATTAATAAAAAAGGGGGATATGTAAGGGTTAAAAACCCTCTAGAAGCAAGGAATGCAGTTCAAGGCATGTGGGAGGACCTGAAGGATGAGAGGTTCTGTGGCACAGGCCAGTCCTACGTGGAGGTGGGGCACAGCCCCATGAGGCTGTGTCTGATTCCAGGTACCACACCTCTCTCCTTAGTGCTCTCAAAGCCTAGCACGCCTCTCTCCTTCTTCTCGGGCCAATCACATTATGCCAGGTTCCTAGAGGACTTCCCCCTTCCCCCATATCATCAGTGGGGTATAAATATGTGCTATCTCAGAATAAAGTTCTCTTTTGCT
The DNA here is from genome assembly GCF_048593235.1 of Sminthopsis crassicaudata. Classification (NCBI taxonomy): domain Eukaryota; kingdom Metazoa; phylum Chordata; class Mammalia; order Dasyuromorphia; family Dasyuridae; genus Sminthopsis; species Sminthopsis crassicaudata. Next base: position 644,912 of record NC_133617.1, on the reverse strand, counting down.
TCACCCCCACCTAATGGTGGTCTGTCTCTATAGCCATGGAAGAACGGGCATTAAGAGTAGCTCTAAGGGAAGCTACCAAGTTAGAGTAGTCCATAGGGGTGTAACAATACTCATCCTAATCAAGAAAAGCCTCACACCTCTCATTAGCTTTTCAATACTCAGTCCTCCAACCAGCAAATTCTGTCAAAATTGCAATCTGTAACTTCAGCCCCCAGGCAACACTTTCCCAGCTCAATTCTGGGTTACTACATAAGGCCATTGATCAAACCTGTTCCTCTCTACATGAAAGATGAAAGATGCTACTTGTGCCCTAAAGAATTAAAGAGGGCCAATTTTTTCACTGTGCTTTTTCTCTGTTTGGTACACCTTTGCACAACATGCCCAGAATGATATCTTCACTAAATACTGTACAGACAGATATGCATGTAAATTGATGCACAAAGGAAATAATATCTATAAACCTTCAATCATTTTCTAGAAAGGAAGGGGCTCATGTGTTATATAATCTTCATAATAAAAAAAATAATCATTTTAAATGATCCCCATAGTGTAATATGTATGTTTTTTATATTTGCACAAATCTTTTGACAAAATGAGAAGTCAATCATTTCATCAAGAGAGGGAAGGAAGATCATAGAATCCCAGAATTGGAAAGGAGCATCAATGTTATCAGTACCTTGATAATTATTATTTAGCCTTCACTTGAAGATGTCAGAAATGGAAAGCTCGGTATCTTCCAAGGCAGCCTATTGTACTGGTTCAGAATATGGGGAGATTTTTACATTACACAGAATCTAATTTTTTCTCTCTGCAATTTCTATTCATAGATTCTAGTTTATATCTCTGTTTTAAAACTTTTAAAAAACTTTTTTTTTAGTCTAACTCTTTTTCAACATTCCATCTTTTTCTTGACTCCTTTGGATCCATGACCACATTCAGATTGATGTGAGGAGTGACTCCCTATCTGCTATTCAGAATTAAGCAGCTAAAAGCAGTCCTTACACAATTCACATTTTCAGCTAATGAGTTTTTCTAGGAACTAGTTGGGCAGTTGGATGGTTCAATGGATAAAGGGCCAGCTCTGGAGTCAAGACCTGAGTTCAAATGTGGGTTCAGACATCATGTAGATTGGGTCCTCTAAAAAACGTTTGGCTGTTTTTAGTCTCTAGTAGCAGCAACTCAGTCCTATTGGGTTCTTATGTATCTCCTCCTTCAAGGTATTCTTTTCTTAATTTATTTATAGACCAAAGTTATGTGAAGTACAAAGAATTACAAAAGTCTGACCTGGTGTTAAAATATTCTTTCTATTTCCATTGCTCTCTATGTACTACAGAACAATAGGGACACATCAGACCACTTATGAATAGGCTAGCAGATGTTGTAACTATATTATTTAAAATTATTTTTATTTCCTAAAATATTTAACAGTAAATTTGTCAATATTTAAGTTTATTGTTTCCATTTGCATGCTAAAAAGATAAATTTTTTAAAGTTTTGTGTTCTAGCTCCTATTTTTCCATCTTTCTTTATGCAGCCCACTCCGTGACTTGATATGCATTTAGATATTTTTTCTACATGTGGAATTATGTATAAATTTCCATTTTAGTCATTCTGTAAAAGAATAGAAAGAAAATGAAAATAGCACCCCTCAATTAGTAGTCAGTTGTGATAGTAGATACTCTTTCATCATTAGTCCTTGCAGAATGTTACAGATTAGTGTATTGCTGAGAATTGCTACATCCCTCATTGTACAATATTGCTCTTCATGGTGTACAATGTTTCCCAGTTCCATTCACTTCCCTTTCAATCATTGTGATGAGGGTTGGGGTCCCTTTAAGATTCCTAACTGCCCAAACCATGACTGACCTTGATTCACAAATCCTGGTCAAAGGCACCCTTAGAATATACAGGCTCACTCCCCCTCCCCCCCACTCTAAGCTCAGCTTCCCCCAGCCCTCACCTGATCTGGAGAAAAGCCTGCCAGAACTGGGTACCGCCCATCATCTTCTAGGTATAAAACAAACAAGCTGGAACGCCCTCTTCACAGGAGCCCTCCTAGCCAACACATGGTATCCTTCCAGCCATGTAAGGGTCCCTGCCCGCCAACGGCCACCTTTGGCCCCGGCGTCTTTCTAACTGAGCTTTACTTCCAAATTCCTACAATAAACCTTTTATTTATCAATCTAGGTTTTCAGGCCTGTAAATTCATTTTACAGGGGACACTGCGCCTCATGAGAGTATCTATACACTGAGAAATGGGGTTCCCCCTTTCCTTTCCCTCATTAGTTGGTGGCCCTCATGGGGACCCCAAAAATTGTTACCCAGAAAACTAACCTTAACCTTTTCAGATCTCTTAGAGCCAATTTTTGTCCTTAGCAGTTTTGAGCAGCTTCCGGGAAGAATATCTGTGTTCAAATCCTTGTCTCACTCTACTGCCTCAGTTTCCTTAAACTGTCTCTTTCTTGACTGAACTTCTCTAGCTTCAGTCCAGGAAGTCAGGGATATAGAATTAAGAATAGATTCTCCCTCAAGCTGCCTTTTAGAGAATGGCTACATTAACACCTGAATTCTATAGGTAGAGTTCCAATCTCTCACTAATCGCCCAACCCCCAACTTGCTTCAGGAGTGGCTTATCCCCAATTAGGGTCCGACCTTCTAAATGCCCCAAATGCCCCCACACCCTAATCACTAGAAGAAGGGTGGTGGTAGGGTTTTTGTCCTCCACTCACTATTCTCTGCATTACCTGGTATGTAGCCTGAGGCAAATGCTAGCTGCCTTCCCCTCCCTCTACCTCTTCTAACAGAGTAGGGAGGGGTCATGTGGGATTTCTCTTCAGCAGAGAAGGTTTTGAGATAATTTGAAAGCCAACCTAATTGATGGGGTTTTTTTTTGTTTTTTGTTTTTAGGACTTGTTAAAACTGGGGGACTTGCATAAAACTGTTTGACTGATGGGGAATCTGACAAGAGAAACTGAGGCTGGAGATGCTAAAAAAAAATAACTTTCCAAGTTATCCTGACCCAGAAGTCAGCCCAACCCCACCTCTGTTAAGTACCACTAATTTACCTTTCTAGAGTTCATCTGACACTACCCAAGTTTTCTATAGAGCTGAACTAGAGCTCAGTACCCCTACTTAACTTTCAATAGAACTGAATTAATGTTAAATACTACCACTTAAGCTCGATATAATTTGAACTATCACTAATCAAACTTTCCATAGCCTTACTGAAGCCCATTCAAACCCAAAAGCTCTGAATTGTCTCAAATCATCATATATATTAGGGTGGGAAGAATGGGCGGGTGGGAAGAATGGAAGAAACTCTAATTCCATCTCAGAGTTCTGTACCACCAGGACCTCTCCATGATTTATAATAAACTTAAACTTCTGATTTTACTTGTAATTTAGTAAATTCTTTTACTTCACCCACGCCTTGTCTCATCAAAAACCTGCACATCCCCAACAAACCTGGTGGCCTCGTATGGGGAATCAACAGAGCCAGCTGTAGGTAAGCCCCCTCTTTCTCTGAACCCCCATAGCTGTGAGCAGCCAAAGATCCGGATCAACTTTATCTGCCAGGGCATTTTTCTGCCCAAGCAAAATCCTTATTCGTGGGGACGCTTGTGATAAGGATTTCTGCCATTTCTTTTTTCTCTCTCTCAAGGGATGCCTTGGAGAACGAAGGAGCTATTGGGAAAAAATTCAGGGTGCTTTACAGCTCTTAAGGCTTTTGCATAATTTTTGAGGCTTAAGGCAAGAATGGGTCAATTTATCTCATTCATTCCTAAAGACTCACCTCTAGGGTGTCTATTAAAAAACAAAGATAAATTTGGCATAAGAGATCTCAAAACAAAAAAGCTAATTCATTCTTCCAAAAATACCTGGCCAAAGTATCTTCTAGGCGGCCAGCAAAGATGACCCATATTCGGCTCAACAGATTATAAAATTATTAAGGAGTTGGACTTATATTGCAGGAGACAAGTGAATGAGATGAGGTGAGATCTTTCAAGACAGTTGTGAAAATCGAGTAAGGCTTCATCTACTTCAGAGTTCGAGTAGGCCTGAAGGACTCTGAAGTTCGAGCAAAGGGCATTGCCTTCCCCTCCTATGACATCTCCCTATTTCATCCAAATATGGGTAACTATGTACTTATTGGTCAAGTTCAATTTCATGGGTAGATCTCGCGTTTAGAATGTAAGACTCTCAGCCAATGAGGATGAGGGTCAGTGGTGGGAGGGGGCGTTTTGCGTTAGGGATTAAAGGTGCTGTCCTGCCCACAGGAGGCGCTTCCTCTCTTCGATAGTCTACTCGAAGAGTGGGACGCCCTTCTCGCGAGAATGTACAATAAACTTTGTTTTTCTCTAGAGCTCTCTCCAGCTTTTTTATTAAATGGTGACCCCTCACCATTTCCGTACCACACAGTTTGGGGGCTCGTCTGGGATCCTTTACTCGGTGAGTAAGTGAACTCCTGGGTGCTAGTGGGATGGCGCCCTGCCTTGATTTAGGCAGCCCGCTAGCATCCAGGGGCTTCTCCTTGCTCCCTGACGTAGAGTGGACCCGAAGTGGAGAAACTCAGAGAAAAGCAACGGAAACTCCGCGGTGAAAATCCCAACCGGTTGGTGGAGGACAGATCAGTCAAGAAATTTGCTGCGCAGCAACCCAGTGGAGGTAAGCGTCCTGTGAAGCCCCTTGAGTCTAGTTATAGGTTCTGGAGGGGGCTGTAGACGGTAGACAGGAAGAGAGCTAGGCCTTCCTGGGTGACTGAGTTAACCGGCGACGGTTAGCGTGTTTGGGCGTTTAGGAGTCTGTTAAACTCCTTCCAAATTCAATGGGTGTGGCCTAGTCCCAGCCAGCCCTCGCGGAGAGAAATGAGAAAAATATCAGAAAATACCGGTAGATATTCCCTTGGGAGATAAATTAAGTAATTGGAACAAACTGCCAAAATATGAGGAAAAATAAAAAGCAAGAAAAAGTGGATAAGGTATTGTTGTTTTGTTGCAGACTGGTGGTACCAAAAGGATTAAATGGTACCTGAAAGGAAGGACCTGAGAGGATTTAATTCCATTAGCCCTTCCAGGGGCCTTCGGGCGGGGAGGAGAACTAGGTCTTTTGAAGCAGGGGTCGTTCCAGCTGACCAGAAATACCTGTTAGTAGATCCCATTTGGGATCAGAAACCCTGTACACGGGGAAGTATGTGGGATTGAGCCAGTGAAGATGGTGGCTTCCTTCCTCTTCCTCCCACGTGTCCTGCCTGCAGCAGGGCCACATGGGCCGGGGGAAAGAAACCATTAAGTTTTATGAAATTTGGGTCAGTTACGTGCAAACATTGAAGTGTAAAGTTTAAAAATATATACATATATATTTACTTAAAGGCGGGACAGGAAAGATTGATTTGTAAAAGTAATTAATAGTTTAAATGGAGCTATGATATATTGGGTCGGGAAGCATGGTGGTGTGGGGGAAGGGTGACCACGTGGAGAGGTCCCTCCTTCCATTAAGTATAGTGGGGTTTTTTTTTTGTTTGTTTGTTTGTTAGTTTGTTTTTAATAACTGCACCTCCTTGCTGATTTAGATATTAATTATTTCTACTGTTTAAAGGAACAGCCTACATTTAGATAAAATCTTTTGGGACTGAAGCTAATATTGGAGTTTTGAATTCAGGTATAACTGTTTGCAGAGGTCGTTAAACTCCACCATCTGGAGGTGGGATGGTTAAAATTAGGACAGCTACCTGAAGTAAAACTGCCTTAAATCATGCCCCTGGTTTTTCCTCTTATGTTTGTAATCAGAGCCAAGTGGTCAGTGAGATATACATTGCTAGGACCGCTCCCACTTTGCCTTTCTTTTTGAGACGAAGCTGGCAATCTCTGGAACCCCAATCCCAAGTTCCTGACTATAGATCTATATTCAGATGCGTTTTTCATGTTTTGCATGATCATGGTGGGGAAAGAACTTTTGACACTCAATCCCCTATTAAATATGCAGAGAAGATGAAATGAAGGGGTATTCAAGTTAGAACAATATTAAATCTAGAGGGCTGGGAGATGGCTCACAGATTCCATAGTGTTGAAACATGAGGCAATACTATTAGAAAAGAATGCTCCATAATCCAAGATCATAATTTTAATCCTGCTTCCTTTTTGTCCCCTGGAGAACAGAACTATTGCTGTATAAAACTGTATGACTATTGCTATTTTGGGAAATTTACTAGTCTGTTGTGTATAATCTGATAATTTCTGTAAACAGGGGGGGAAGGGAAACTGAGATTTCAACTGGTCAGAAAATTGGAAAAAAAAACTGATGTCTTATTTCAGTTCAAGCCGAATTGGAAACTACTTACTCTTTGCTTACCTCATCATTTTGGTTCCCTGATGAAGGACCTCAAAAAAACTAGACATAATTTGGGTACTGAATGGAACTCTGGAAAAAGTAAAAGATTTTTTTTTCTTTTTTGCAGCGGACATCCAGGCTGCTTCTGGCCTGGATCGTTGTTAGAGCTCTATGCTCGGCACAATTCTTTTAAGAATTGCTGCGATTGACGAAAGGTCTCCTTTTGTCTCGCTCTCTTGTCTCTACAGATAAGGGAGAGGCTGCAAAAAGTTGAAAAAGCTCTTTACCTGTCCACTAGCTAGACACACCTGATTTTAGCAGATGCTGGGTTTGGAGAAGGCTGCAGAGACAAAAGGCCTTTACAGGGGACTCTAGCTGAAAATTTGCTAGACTATGATTGGCTAGCTTATGTTTTAACTTTGAATTATTGTCCTGACTCAGTCCTGCCTCAGTTTCCCTGCCTCTTAGTTTTGCAAACCTCCCCCCCCCCCCGCCTCTTTATCAGAATACTTGATAAGACCTTATGTTTCAGAATAGCAGAATGTCTCTCCCATTACAAGTTAATGGGAATCTCTTATCAAAACTTCTTGAATTCTCTTGTGTGGAATTAGACATTCTGTATATGATTGTATTTGCATTGGGTGTTTTTAAAAACAAACTGATTTGTATGAATAATGTTCACTTATGAAAGATCTACTTGGATATAAACTCATTGGGACAAATTCCTTATTGTTATCAACACAAGGTTATGATAAATATTTGTTTAGAATTTATGTATGGTTCTTCTAGGATGGTAAATGGGAAAAGAAATGGGTTTGTTAGAACTTCCACTGTTACCAAGGGCAGTCTACCTGCCCATTAGTTGGCTCAAACTTGTGAATTGTTGTGAATTGTATGCTTTAAATCAAGCGTTAAAATTATTGCGTGACTAAGATGGGAATATATATACTGATTCTAAATATGCCTGGGGTGTGGTGCATGTATTTGGGAGGATTTGGGAGGAAAGAGGATATGTAAACAGTAAAGGTAAAGAACTGGTTCATCATACACTATTCAGAGAGATACTAGAAAATATTCTGACTCCTAGGAATATAGCAGTAATACATGTAAAGGGACATCAGATGGGAAATTCTTTTGAGGCAAGGGGAAATAGATTAGCAGACCAGGAGGCCAAGGGAGCTGGAGACCAGGAGATTTCTCATATATATGGCCTTGATACCTGTATGGTCATCCTTTCCAGGCTTATCCTAAGGGAGACTGGGACCCTATTTTAGAAACTAAGGATTTGTTTGTTAAGAGATATGTTAAATCATTGCTGGAACATTTGCAAGGACTTCAACAAAAAGGGCTAATAGCTCAGACTCCTTCTTTAGGTTTCCCTGTTCATAGAATTCAGGTTGGTGATTGGGTGCTGATCCGTTCCTGGAAGGACGAGAAGCTGACTCCGTGCTGGGATGGACCCTACCAAGTGATACTAACCTCAGATACTGCGATTCGCACCCAGGAACGAGGCTGGACACACCACACCAGGACAAAAGGACCTGTGGCGCCACCTTTATCAGAGTGGACAGTTGAAGACAGGGAAGACCTCCAATTACATAAGAGGAGGGAACCTCCACTGAATGGGAACACTGATTCTGAATCCAGTGCATTGTAACTGTATGACTTCTCTTTTCTTACTTTGGGTCTCTTTGCCTGTTTGTGATTTGATATATTTTCCTTTGGGAAGTTCACCTTAACTTTACAGTGTTATAATAGTTGAACATTATGAGGCTCTCCCTAAGCTTTGGGTTTATCTATTTCCTTATGACCTTCTAGAGATGAGAACCAATTTCTCCTGCTCATGCAGAATATAGGGAGAACATTTAACTTATCGAATTGTTGGATCTGTGGTGGATCCCAACAATTGAACCAATGGCCATGGGTACCTGTCCCCTTAAGCCCAGCCTGGATCCTTAGCAACAGATCCCAAATTCATCATGGAACCGGTTTCTGGAATTGAGAAGAGAAACATCAGTGGTCATTGACAGAAGATAGGAAAGGGAAATACTGCTTAAATCAGACAGGACAAGGTTTGAAGCTGGGAATTAGTGTATGTGAGTGGACCTCTTCGAGAACAGACCTGAGGCCAAAGACAATTGATTGTACAAAAATGTCTAAATATTGGCGGGATATGGGGAGAAATCCTCAATTGAAGTGTGGGAAGGACTAGAAAGACTGTACCTTGGATGTTCTCCCAGAAATAGGAGAGCAGGGATATTGCTATCAACAAGTCACTACTGCTGAGTGTGATGAAGTAGAATGGGATGTATTGAGATGTATAAAAGAGAATAAGAGGAAAGGGAACATATGCATTGGGTACAGTTACCAATGGGGTTGGTATAATGTCACCCCAGGGACACCCGGGCAACATGGGACTCTGTTTTCCACATTTTGGAGTACCTTTAACCTAATAGATCAGTGGCCAGTTTCCAATTGTAGTTGGAGAAAAGAGCAAGGTTTATGGAAATGCCAATATGACCCCTTTGTGGGGGGAAGCCCCCTAGGGACGAGAGACCAACAATATTACCCTTTTACAAGGAATAGCTCAGACATATTTCCAAGGGAACAACCTGCTCTAAAGGGTCATTATTGGATCTATGGTTCAACTGCCTATACTCACCTGCCTCTCAATTGGACAGGGAATTGTTATATTGGACTAATAAGGCCAAGATTTTTCTTTTTTCCCTAACAGGCAAACCAATATTTAGGGATTCAGTTGTATGATGATTTGGGAAGGGGGAAACGGAGTTTAGATAACTCCATCACTTGGACTGAAGATGCAAATGGTTGGGGTGAGGCCTGGCCTCCAGAAAGAATAGTCAAAGAGTATGGGCCAGCGACCTGGGCTCAAGATGGAAGTTGGGGATATAGAACTCCAATATACATGTTGAACAGGATAATTAGGCTTCAGGCAGTTGTAGAGATTATCACCAATCAGACAGCTGAGGCACTACATCTTTTGGCTGATGAAGCTACTCAAACCAGAGAGGCTGTTTTACAACATAGACTTGTGCTGGATTATTTGTTGGCTGAGGAAGGGAGAGTTTGTGCTAAAACATTAGGAAACTTGCTCCTGTTCCTGTACAGACGTGGACCTCACTGTTCAATACTTCTAGATGGTCCTGGTTTGAGAAGCTGGTGGAAGCAGCTCCTTTGGTTTGGCCTTATAGCTTTTAGTGGTGTTATATTATTCCCTATCTACCTCCCTTGTTTGATCAGATTAATAACCAGAATTGTCCAAAACTCATCATCTGGAATGATTAGGTTGGAAGAGAAAGCTGAAGGGTCTGTTAAATAGATGCTGTTAAAAGGGTAAGGGTGGAGCCAGTGGCCCAAGGCCAACAGAAACCAGAAGGAAGTGAGGAATTCATAGGGAATGTGAAATTATGTTACAAAAATTTGAAGAGATCTCAGTGTACAAAATAAGAGGAGGGACTGAATGAGATGAGGTGAGATCTTTCAAGACAGTTGTGAAAATCGAGTGGGGCTTCATCTACTTCAGAGTTCGAGTAGGCCTGAAGGACTCTGAAGTTCGAGCAAAGGGCATTGCCTTCCCCTCCTATGACATCTCCCTATTTCATCCAAATATGGGTAACTATGTACTTATTGGTCAAGTTCAATTTCATGGGTAGATCTCGCGTTTAGAATGTAAGACTCTCAGCCAATGAGGATGAGGGTCAGTGGTGGGAGGGGGCGTTTTGCGTTAGGGATTAAAGGTGCTGTCCTGCCCACAGGAGGCGCTTCCTCTCTTCGATAGTCTACTCGAAGAGTGGGACGCCCTTCTCACGAGAATGTACAATAAACTTTGCTTTTCTCTAGAGCTCTCTCCAGCTTTTTTATTAAATGGTGACCCCTCACCATTTCTGTACCACACACAAGGGAAGTGGTCTTCATGGCTCTAAAGCAGGACGATGAACCAAGGCCAAATTGCAAAGCGTAACTTGCCAAATCTAATGGAGAGGAAGAAATTGACCTTTTAGACGATCCTCTCTTCTCCACTCCTTCAAGGGCACGGAGGGCTCCACCCTCCGGCTCTCAGCAGAATGCTTGCACTCCAGGACCACCTCCTTATCAGAAACAGGACCCAGGGTCCCAAGGTATAGGACTCCCCTCTCCACCAGAGTCGAGTTCTGGAAATGCCCAACCCCCACTTATTAGTCCTTCTCATACTGGAAGTGGGCTGCCTTTCTCCTCAACCCAATCCCTTCCGCCTCCCTCTGAGGCCGGCCAGTCTCAAGGCCTTTGCCCTCCTCGAGCTGAAGCTGTAAATTCCCCTTCTCCTCCAAGGGAGCCTGATCCTGCTACAGCTGTGGATCAGGAGCCTCCTTCTAATCTCTTCCCCTTGAGGGAAGTCGCAGACCCTCAGGGGGGAGTACTCAGAGTACAAGTGCCCTTTTCCATGTCGGATCTTTCCCAAATCTAGGAAAAATTGGGCAGATATTCTGAGGATCCTACTAAATATATTGATGGATTCAAAGCCATCACCCTCCAATATGATCTTTCCTGGGGAGATATTAATATTATAATCTCCCCTTCCTGTACCATAGAGGAGAAAAGGCGAATCTGGGATTTAGCTCAGAAATTCGGGGACGAGATGGCTTCCTCCTACCCTGCTAGGTGCCAGGCAGGGGCTGTTGTTGTACCTCCATCAGACCCCTTATGGAACTGTTGAGGGCGGTAGCCCCTTGATATTCTTTGTTTGATCTCCAACTTCCTTTGGGACTTGGACCTTTGATACAAGATCTGGTCAAACTAGTTTGGGCTCTCTGAGCTGGCCAGAGTTTTACAACCCCCATTCTAATCTGCTCAGATAGACCAAATGGCATCCGGAAATTCCTTTTGGGAAGAGACTTCCATCTGTCCCCAAAAGATAACAAGAGAATCCTTATCTTATTTACATCACTCTCAGGAACCTCCTTACATCACTGCATAAAAGAGAGAACCCAAAAATCTTCTCTTTGCAAATGGCCTTGTACCATGCAGCCATTTTGCCCACCGGCTCTCCGTTGTTTCCATTCTAATCAATAAAGACTATGTTTCCATACAGCAGTAAGTAGCAAATTTCTTTGTTGCCAAACCCGCCATTGGTTACTTTGGGGAAGGAAGAAGAGAGAGAAAAGGAACTGACCCATCTTTGTTTAGACCACAGTTTACTCCTCATCATTTACTCCTCATCAAAACTACCAGGAGGGAAGCAGGGATAGAGAGAGGAGAGAGCACTTACTAACCTGCCTCATTGAAGGCATGAGGAAAGGAATCAAAAAGCAAGTCAATTATGACAAGCTCAAGGGGATTACTCAAACAGCTGAGGAGAATCCTGCCCTCTTCCAAGGTCGATTGGAAGAAGCCCTGAGAAAATACACTAATCTGGACCCCACTTCTCAGGGGGTATCACGGTTCTTAGCATGCATTTTACTAACCAGTCTGCCCCAGATATCAGAAGGAAGCTACAAAAATTGGCCCTAGGGCCTCAAACCCCCATGACTCAATTATTAGAAGTTGCTTTTGGGGTGTTCAATAATAGGGACCAAGCAGCAGCAATGGAGAAGGATTGCAGGGCCAGAGCCAGAAATAAAGAACAGGCTCAGCTTTTAGAAGCCGCCATTTCTAGAGATCAGACCCGTTCGTTCCTGCTTTAAATGCAAGAGGCAGGGTCACTGGGCGAGAACATGCCCCCAGAAAAAGTCTCCAGGTCCTTGTCCTAAATGTCACAAGGACGGACACTGGAAAAGGGACTGCCCAGAGAGGGGTAGAACCACTGCCTCAAACCTCACCCTCCAGTCCTCTCAGGACTCTGTATGACGGGGGCCGGGGTTCGTCGAGGCCTCACCTTTCTCCATCAGTGCAGCCGAACCCAGGGTGACTCTAGACGTGGCAGGTAAGCACATTCATTTTCTATTTGATACTGGGGCCTGTTTTTCAGTACTATTATCCCACTGTGGTCCAATGCACCCTTCCCCCTGTAAAGTAATGGGGATTGAAGGGAAGCTCCAGAGCTGCTTGGAAACTTTTCCTCTACCTTGTAGATATGGAGATTTGCTGTTTCCACACTCCTTTTTAATTATTCCTTCCTGTCCCACTCCTCTATTGGGTCGGGATTTAATGGAGAAGCTGGGAACCCAATTCTCTCTGCTCAATTCTCCAAGTGATATATTTGTCCTCCTGAGACCTTTCCATGTTCCTTATGAAATCTGGGAGGACATAGACTCTTCCATCTGGGATCAGGGCAACGCATGCTACACCAGCCCTCGTTAAGCTATGGGATCCTACTGTGTTCCCTCATAGACCAAAGTATCCAATTAAGCAGGAAGACAGGATCGGGTTACAGCCTTTGATTGAGAAGTTCAAGTTTAAACTTCTGATTCCTTGCCAGTCTCCCTGTAATACTCCTATCCCTCCCGTTAAGAGAATGGGGATTATCATATGGTACAAGATTTAAGGGCAATTAATGAAGCAATTATCCCAATCCATCCCCTAGTACCTAATCCCTACACTATACTTACCCAGATCCCAGAAACCTTTCACTCTGTATGTAGATGAAAGGCTCGGGCAGGCTTTGGGAGTCCTTACTCAGTCTCTGGGACCAGATCCCAGGCCAGTGGCCTATTTTTCAAAGAAGCTGGACTCAATTTCTCTAGGATGGCCTTCCTGCCTTAGAGCAGTAGCTGCGACCACCCTCTTAATAAAGGAAGCCTCCAAACTGACCTTGGGGTGGCCATTACAGGTTTTAACCCCCCACAGGGTCCAAAGCATTCTAGAATGAAAAAGGCCATCAGTGGCTCTCAAGTGGGAGACTTACTAAGTACCAGGCTCTCTTACTAGATACCCCTGACTTGACTCTTAGAATTTGCCACACGCTAAATCTTGCCACCCTCCTCCCTGACGTCTCTCAATCTGGAGAGATTATGCATAATTGTGAGGACTCTGTATACTCCAGCAGAGCTGACTTAAAGGAAATTCCTCTTGAGAACCCAGATGAGGAATGGTTCACGGACGGGCGTAGCTTCCTCAAGGATGGGGAGAGAAAGGCGGGTTATGCAGTGGTATCTTATAGCACCCTGGAAGCTAAGCCATTGCCTCCTGGCACCTAGGCACAGAAATCCAAACTTACAGCAGTAACCAAGGCTTTAGAACTGGGGAAGGGGATGAGAGACAATATTTATACTGATTCCAAATATGCTTTTCATGTTTTGCTGCTCATGGAGCTATTTGGAAAGAAAGGGGCTTGTTAATAGCAATGAATTCTCCCATCAAATACTCGGGAGAAATTCTGCGTCTATTACAAGCTGTCCACGAACCCAAGGAGGTCTCGGTTACATTTTGCAGAGGGCACCAGAAGGGAGAGTCACCTCAGGCTAAGGGAAATAGGCTGGCAGATACAGCTGCTAAAACGGCTGCCCTTAAGCCTGTATTGACACCTTTAATTCCCCAGCTAACTGAGTCTTTTACTCCTTCCTATAGCACACAGGAGAAAGCTCTGACAGAACAAAGGGGGTACACCCTTTCTCTCTCTGGTTGGTACCAGATTACCTCAGACCACCTCTTAGTTCCAAAGGCAAATCAGTGGAAAGTGATCTCTGGTCTGCACCAGGCTACGCATCTGGGGAGGAGTGCTCTCCAATCCTTGGTTGAACTCATTTTCACTGGCCATAAGCTGGGGGAAACGATCAGGCAAGTCTGCCAGGCCTGTCCAATTTGTGCCCAGCTGAATCCTGAGGGAGCAGTTAAACCCCCACCTCTCCTGAAGCCAATTCAGAGGAGAAGCACTTACCCTGCCAAGGACTGGCAACTAGATTTCACGCATATGCCCCCCTGCAGAGGTTTCAAGTTGCTTCTAGTGTTCGTGGACACATTTACTAACTGGGTAGAGGCATTTCCTATCACTAATCAAACTTTCCATAGCCTTACTGAAGCCTATTCAAACCCAAAAGCTCTGTGTTGTCTCAAATCCTATATGTGAGGGTGGGAAGAATGGGCAGGTGGGCAGATCAGACAGAACTCTAATTCCATCTCAGAGTTCTGCTCCACCTAGATCTCTCCAAGACTTATAATAAACTTAAACTTCTAATTTTACTTTTAATTTAGTAAATCCTTTTACTTCACCTGCCCTTGTCTCTTCAAAAGCCTCCCCAACAGACTATTGTTTTGTATGAGAAACTTTTAACTATTGATCTGATAAACCTGTTTACTATTGCTGTTTCAGGAAATTTGCTAGTCTGTTATGTATAATCTGATAATTTCTGTAAAAGGGTGGGGGGGGAAGGAAGGAAACAGATTTCAGCTGGTCAGGAAATTGGGAAAAGCTGATGTCTTATTTCAGTTCTGGCCGAATTGGAAATTATTTACTCTTTGCTTAAATTTGCTAGACTATGATTGACTGGCTTATGTTTTAACTTTGAAATCCCTTATTCAGTCTTTGGGATTATTCTTTAAAAGCAATCAAAATCAGACACCTGTCTGAGGACTGGCAGTCTCTCTGACCTGTTTCTCCACTCCTGTTACCCCAGTTCCTTTAATTATTATTTCAGCATTTCGAGATCAGAACTCTAATGGTTGGGGTGGAACGTCTTGGTCTAATTGCATAATTTACTCAGAAATCTCTCCTCCCTAGAGAGAGAGAGAGAATGAAGCTCTCAAACTCCATTTTTTGTCTCTCTCAGCCATTGACTTGGGGTGCCTTCTTAGGGCAGCAGGACTGCCTTGAGCACTGCTACACAGCAGAGGGTGAGTGACCACAAATGACCACAGACCTAAAGACTGTCCATCTCTGACTGTGATGCCCCCCAACTGCAGAGATTCAAACAGGGAGGCGTGTCTCTCTCTGAATGAGGAGTGCTGTTCTATGCTAATAATTCTGGGGTTATCGGGGAGAAACTGGTCCTTGGCACAAGTCCTTTCGTTTTCTAGTTTTAGTCTGGTTTGTTTATTATTTTCCTAATTCAGTTTCCCTAATTATCCTGACTCAGTCCTGCCTCAGTTTCCCTGCCTCTTAGTTCTGCAAAACCTCCCCCTGTCTCTTTATCAGAATACTTATGTTTCAGAATAGCAGAATGCTTCTCCCATCTCAAGCTATGGAAATGTCTTCCAATATTTCTCTTGACTCTATTTCAGTCTTCCTGATTTACTGTTCATGAGATAACACCCCCCTCCCCCCCAGACTCTATCAGCGAGGTGGGACAGCTCAATTTCCCGGGACTTGATTGACACTGTCTGGAGCTCTACACTCAAGCCAAGCATTGGTCATTGAGAAGTCATGGCACAGCTCTGGTGAAATAATCTCTCTCCCTTAGGGACGCCTGAAGGGAATGAAGGCTACAGAGTTGGGGTCTGGTTACTGCCTCTCAAACTCCACTGAACAGATTAACCAATCTCTCTCCACCCACCTTAAAAGGGCTTCCCTGCTGTTAGCCCCTTTGAATCGAAAAGGTTGGGAAAAGAGCAATAACCAAACTTAGCCTGGGTTTCTGTGAATGCCATCCATCCTTCGGTAGGATTTATTTCTAAAAGTTTCACTGCTAACTTCTTGCATTCTCTTATGTGGAATTAGACATTCTGTATATGATTGTATTTGCATTGGGTATTTTAAAACAGATTTGTATGAATATCATCTACTTGGATATGAACCTATGGGGACAAATTCCTTATTGTTATCACCATAAGGTTATGATAAATATTTGTTTGTTCTTACATTTTTCCCTCATTTAATTGGTTTTAAGATCAGAGCAATAGTCAATAGAAACTGTTAATGCGATTCAATTGTCATACCTTGCTGTTTCTAGCCTGATTATATGTAATCATTGTATCCTAAATGCTTGGGCAAATAAGCCTGGTCATCTGTCTGCTACTGGACGATGGATAACTAATAGAGATCCGTAAGACCCAAACTGATTTCTAACACCTGTTGGTTTCCCTTCATCTCCTTAACCTGAGACTCTCAGTTCTCTCCTCAGGGCAACTCCTGCCTCCAGAGACTCAGAATGAAGCAGAGATGCTCTCTTCATGCAAATCTCTTCTAGACTTAAGCCTTAGAAGACCCCAGTCTCTGCCCTGAATCTGAGCAGAAGGAGCTGCTATCAGACAAGCAGCCCACAGAAGGGACCCGATGCATTTCTTGCTAAAGGCCCCATTCTCCTGAATGGCACCATCTCCACCCTGGATGACACCCCACTTTTAATCTGTTCCCGAGATCTGTTTTCTCTAGGCTTCACACTTTGGATTCTCAGCTGGTCTTTCAGCCTGGAGAACATTGACCGGGGACAATGACCGGGACACGTCCTCGATGCCCTGCTGCCATCCCCCACACCTCACGCCTCACCTCCTGGCATGGAACCCCAAATCTCTATGACCCTTGTCACCTCGAAGCAGTTAAAGAGGAGATCAATGCCCCTTTTCCCACATGCATCTGGAGGTGATGGTTTGAGGGAGGAATAAGACGAGGGGTCCCTGCTTCTCTGAAGATCTTTGGAGAAAATCTTCAACCTTGCCTTAAATGAAGGACACTGTCCCATATTTTCTTTTTTCTTAAATGAATTTGTCTCAACTGTTTAAGGGGGGAACTGATGAGGGGTGGGGTCCCTTTAAGATTTCTAATTGCCCAACCCATGACTGACCTGGATTCACAAATGCTGGTCAAAGGCACCCTTAGAATATCCGGGCCCAGCCCCCCCCCTCTCAGCTCAGCCCTCCGAGAACTTAGGGGTACCACCCACCATCTTCTAAGTATAAAACAAACAAGCTGGAACGCCCTCATTGCAGGAGCCCTCCCAGCCAACACATGGTATCCTTCCGGCCATGTAAGGTCCCTGCCCGCCAACGGCCACCTTCGGCCCGAGTCTTTCTAACTGAGCTTTACTTCCAAATTCCTACAATAAACCTTTTATTTGTCAATCTAGGTTTTCGGGCCTGTAAGTTCATTTTACAGGGGACACTGCGCCTCATGGGATCTATGCGCCCACAAATGGGCTTCCCCCTTTCCTTTCCCTCATTAATTGTACCTAAGTCTTCCCGAGTTTTTCTCTCTCTTGTTTCATCCTGTCCCTCCTCAGAAGTGTTTGCTTGTAACCACCTTCTGGCCCACAATGCACTTTCTTCCATCACCCTTCCCTCTTGTCAAAACACAAAACCCTCCTACTTTCCTGCAGGGAAGAAGGGAGAATAGTGTTCCCATTAATGGGCCTTCAGACCATATTAGCTATTTGGACTTGCTTTTTTATACTGTTGATCCATGAGCTTGGTGCGACACAGCTTGCAGAAGCAGGGGGTGCACGTGGTACCGGGGAGGGACCGCTTAATGCTGAGGACTAAGGACACGAGGAAAGGCTTCCCCTTTGGGCGGCACATAAGCTAACAAAGGCGGACGCAGCGCCTGCGGCGGCCCAGAGACGGGGCTCAGGCCAGGGGAACAGAAGAAGCCACACGGTTCCGGGCCTCATCGTGTTCTCGTCCCGGCCGCGTTAGAGAGCAGCACGGGCTGTCCCGAGCGCAGCTTCCCGGGCCTCCATGTTCTCCACATACCTGCGGGCAGAGGCGAGGCCTGTCCGAGGCGAGCAGCTCCAAGCTCCAGTCAGGGAACCTTCATTATACACGGGGGAGGCGGAGGAGAGAAGGGACAGGGGCTCGGAGCTCCCCCTTACAGACCCCAAACAGCCGCGACCCCGGCAAAGGGAGGGAGAAGCCGGAGGCGCCGCCGGCGGTGACTCCTCGGGCTGGCGGATCCCGCCCACAGAGACCGCAGCCGCCCAAGTGAAAGCCGTTGGCTCCTCGAGGAAAGCCGGGGGAAGTCGGGGCCGCCCCTGACAAGCAGAGCCGGGACCTTGCCCACAAACGCCGGGGTGACCGAAGCTAAGGTTTCCCAGCAGCCTGTGCGCCCGTGACAGCTGGAGGATAACTCCGGAAAGCCGCGGGCTGAATTGTGGGGCTGAAGAAAACCTTTCAAAATCCCCAGGACTAAGCGCCGCCCTGCGGTTTGTGTCACTGCGCACGCGTGGCCCCGGCTCCCGCCGTTAGCTTCCGGTAAGAGGAGGGTCCCCTGGCTTCGGACCTGACAGTGCGCATGCGCATGGGCACTGCTGAGCCCCAGTCCTTGAAGCTTGAATGTGGCCATGGTTTGGCCTTTTAACACCTGAATATTCCCCTGGTAATTACTGAACTGAAACAAAGGCTGGTCCAGACACCTCCAGAAAACCGGTTACCAATTATACAATGTAATTTGGACTAATGATGAAAGAGTATCCATTATAAAAAATAATAATAATAATAATATTGTCTGACTACTAATTGAGGAATGCTATTTTCATTTTCTTTCTTTTCTTTTACAGAATGACTAAAATGGAAATTTTTACGTAATGGCACATGTATAAACAATATCTAAATACTTAGCAAGTCAAGGAGTGAGCAGCATAAAGAAAGATGGAAAATAGGAGCTGGAACACAAAACTTTAAAAAGAATTTGTCATTTTAGCATGCACATGGAAACAACAAAATGTTAAATATTGACAGATTCACTGTTAAATATTTTAGGAAATAAAAGTAATCTTAAACAATATAGTTAAAACATCTGCTAACCTACTCATAAGTGGTCTGATGTGTCTCTATGGTTCTGTAGTACATAGAGAGCAACGAAAATAGAAGGAATATTTTAACACCAGGTCAGACTTTTGTGATTCTTTATATCTCACATCTTTGCTCTACAGATAACTTAAGAATAACTTGAAGGAGGAGATTCATAAGTACCCAATAGGCCTGAGTTGCTACTACTAGAAACTAAAAATAGCAAAATCTTTTTAGAGGACCCCATCTACATGATGTCTGAAGCCACATTTGAACTCAGGGCTTGACTCCAGAGCTGGCCCTTTATCCTCTGAACCTCCAGCTACCCAACTAGTTCCTAGAAAAACTCATTAGCTGAAATGGTTAATTGTGTAAGGACTGCTTTTGAGCTGCTTAATTCTGGATAGCAGCTGCACTTCCCAGGTGCTAAGAGAAATTAATTTAGACTCTTGAGATATTCTGAAATGACTTATCACCACAATCACCACCATAATTAACACAAAAGACTCATGCAACCATAAAAAACAAATATATTACACCCCAGGGGTCATTTAAAATGATTTCTTTTATCATCAAGACTATATGACATATAAGCCCCATTCCTTCCAGGAAAATGATCAAAGATTTATAACCATTTTTTACTTTGTGCATCAATGTATATGCATATCTGTACAGTATTTAGTGAAGATATCATTCTGGGCATGTTGTGCAAAGGTGTAGAAAACAGAGAAAAAGCACAGTGAAAAAATTGGCCCTCTTGAATTCTTTAGGGCACTATTATTATGTAGCAACCCAGAACTGAGCAGGGAAAGGCTCATGGCTGGTGGCTGAAGTTACAGATCGCAATTTTGACAGAATTTGCTGGTGGGAGAACTGAGTATTGAAAAGCTAATGAGAGGTGTGAGGCTTTTCTTGATTAGTGGGTGAGTATGATGCCCTTTAGCATGGAAGTAGATCAGAATCAAATTCTGAGGGAAGACCATGGTACTCCATCCCCTCTTCTTTACAAGTATTGTGGACTCAGTGTAAAACAATATGCACAATTTCAGTTTTTTCATGTGCTGGATTTGGAGGGGATGTAAAAGGCCCAGTTTGAGAAGTGAAAGTGGCATATTAACCAAAAAGAATGAATTGGGACTGATTTTGTTGGACCCTTATTATGGTGTCCCAGGAGAAGTTTGTGGCTACCTTGAATTTAAGAGGTGGGGATGGATTATCCTGAACAAAATCAGGCTTCTGATTGAAATCCAATCTTATCTGTAGAACATGGAGTATCTATTAAGTGTCTTCTATGTGCCAGGGAACAAAGAGAATATATATCTATATATTTGTCTTTTCCTCCCATTCAAATTCTCTCTTCCTTTCTTTCTCATTTTCTCTGTCGGTCTGTCTCCCCCCTCTCATTTTGTCCATCATGTGACTTCTTATGTCAAAAAGTGGCAACTACCTCATGCATCCTAAATTTGCTGATAATTTATTAGAAAGAATGGACAACACATTGGAAGAGAGAATCAAAAGCCTAAAGAACTTTATGGAATAGGACAATGGACAAGATCTTATAACATGAAATGTAATAGGAATAAAATGATGTCAAAATACAAACTGTATAATTATTATGTGGGAGAGGTATGGCTTGAGAATTGTCAAAAAAAGAATCTATTTTAGTGGATCACAAGTTCAATATGAATCAACAGTATAAATAAGCAGCTCCAAATAGCTAATATAATCTTAAGTTCCATTAATGGGAACACTAAATCCAGAATTTGTATTATGATGAATTTGAATACGGCATCAAGATCAAATTTCTGGGTGCTTTATTTTTTTTAATAATTAATTACTTTTCCATAAAAATATGATTTCATTCCCATTAAGGAGGAAAAATAATCCCTTTTCTAAATATTGAGAGTCAAACAACATCAATTCAAGTATTACCCATGGACAACAAAAAAATGTTTCAGTTAGCATTCTGAATCTGTCAGTTCTTTGTGTATAAATATCAGTACTATGCTTCATCATTAGTCTTATTTACTCATGGTTGCTCATTGAACTGATCACAGCTCCCAAATCTTTCTTTCTTTTAAAGTTTTGGAAAAAAAAAATTACTTTTTATGGGCGTAAAACAAGGATTTCTGTAACATTGTATATAAATGATGATGGCAAATATTTTATACTATATTGCTATTGCATAAATTGTTGTCCTTGTTCTGATGAGGTCTAGATTTGAGGTACCTAAATGAAATTAAGAGTTTAGTTGAGTTCTAGTGGCAGGTTCATAGTACAGGGAGTCAAATATAGCTCCCCTACAAACCCTTTAGATTTGGTGCAAGGATATAGTTTTAAATGA
This sequence comes from Sminthopsis crassicaudata, assembly GCF_048593235.1. Taxonomy (NCBI): domain Eukaryota; kingdom Metazoa; phylum Chordata; class Mammalia; order Dasyuromorphia; family Dasyuridae; genus Sminthopsis; species Sminthopsis crassicaudata. The sequence goes on along the minus strand of NC_133617.1, from coordinate 623,650 downwards.
AGTCTAGTAGTGCTGCAAGAGTCTGCTGTAAAGGAATTTACAGACCCGAAAACCTAAATTAACAAAAGAGGTTTATTATGAGGTTTGAAAGTAAGATTATAGTCTACTTAGTAAGAGGTGAAGGTAGAGCTAAGAAGGGAGGGGAAACAGGATTCCACTGGGCAGAGAGTCATTGGTGCCAGGCATGGTGCTGTAATGTGTAGAATCTCTGCAAAGAGAGGACTCCAGCTTGGCTCTTTTGTAATGAGCGATTTAGCACATTGAGTGAAGTCACAAGTTGGCTCCTGGATTGGTTTCATCAAAGGCTAGAATTTGCTTGGTGGGGTTTGAGAAACCTAAGAAGATGATTAGAATGGGGTGAGACAGTCCAGGTTGGCTCAGATCTCATGGGGGCTGGGAGAGCCAGGATCTCATATTGGAATTCAAAGAGGTGCTTTTGACCAGGATTTGTGGATCAAAGGTCCTACCTTCTTGAATTGATAATGCAACAGCTAGGAGGAGTTGGGAATCAGAAAGGAATAAATCAATCTGAAAGGACTAGTTTCTAAAAGGGACCACAACCTTTTTCAGTTCTGCTCACATCCCTCTGCATCAGTTCATACAAATCTTTCCAGGTTTCTCAGAAACTGTTGCCTTCATCATTTCTCATAGAACAATATTATTGTATCAGACTCATGTATCATAATTTGTCCAGGCATTCTCCCATTGATAGTGGTGCTACAATTTAGGAAGGACATGGATATGTGTTCAGCAGCCTGAAGAAAAGAAAATTTATCGGGAGAGGAGAGGTAGCTCTCGTCAACTATTTGAAGAGGCAGCATGTGGAAGGGAAATTACAATTGTTTATTTATCCATAGAGGTTAGAACCATAACCTATGGGTGGAAATTGCTGAGAGGGAGAATTTGATTCCTCATAATGTAAAACTTCCTAATAATAAAATCAAATATCAAAGTGGAATGAATTATGTGTCAGGAAGCAATGCCATGGCACATGAATGAATTGGAATAATGTCACAATGTGTTGGATTAACGATTTCTTTCCTATTTTCCTTTTCCCTTCAAACTCTCCCATTATCAGTTCTTTACTTTTTGTTTTTTTATGAGACTCTATATGAGATTCAATTTCAGTTTTTGTCTTTCCAATGAGGAATTTGATGTATTTATTCAAGAATTGACCAATTTTATCTCCTTGCGGTCCAAGGAATTTTCTTTTTTGTTTTTTAAAGGAAACATATATATATATACATATATATATATATATATATATATATATATATATATATATATATATATATATATATATCAGAAATCCTAATAATTTACTTCACAGATGATAACATAAGTTAAATAATAATCAATTCAGACAGCACTGCAAAAGTTAGTTTTAAATGGAAACAGAAATAGTGAAATGTTAAATATGTCAGGCAAAGGACAGATTGTAGAAAAAGGAACAGCTTCAAAGACAGTGGTAAAAGTGAGTCAATATTCAAAAATTTGTGGCATACAACTAAAGGAGGCACCAAAAAGATAAATGATTACTCAAAAATCATATACTAATACAATGTAAAAAATGAATAGAATATCATTTATTAAATCCATCAATACATAGTTTTATTAATACATTAGATATATCAATTACATGTTTGAAATACATCAATATATTAGAAACCAGACTAAAGAAATAATAACAGCCAAATCAAATTCTGAGGGAAGACCATGGTACTCCATCACCCCTCTGTTACAATTATGGTGGACGGAGTGTGAAATATTATGCTCGGGCAGGTAGGTGGGTGCAGTGGATAGAGCACCAGCCTTGAATTCAGGAGGCCCTGAGTTCAAATCTGGTCACAGACACTTAATACTTCCTAGCTGTGTGACCCTGGGCAAGTCAATTAAGCCCAGCCTCAAAATTAAAAAAAAAAAAAAGAAACAATATTCACAATTTCAGTTTTTTCATGTGTTGGATTTGGAGGGGAAGAAAAAGGTCCAGTTTGAGAAGTGAAGGTGGCATGTTAACCAAAAAGAGCCACTATGAATTATTTTAGAAAGGATAGGTAGTTCTCCTACTGAGCTGCCAAAATCATATAAATTTCTGGTGGCCGTGAAGGGCCAGTTACTGTCTGAAATCTCTCTATTTCAACAAATTCTTTTTCTCAAATGTATGAATTTTGTAATGAGTAATAAGGGTAGAATCTTGCTAATTACACTCATTACGTGCAAAGGGTTTCTCTGCAGTGTGAGTTCTCTGATGTAGAGTAAGGTTTCCTCGACGGTTGAAGACTTTTCCACATTCCTTACATTCATAGGATCTCTCTCTCGTATGAACACTCTCATGATTGGTGAGATTGATCCTCTGACTAAAACCTTTCCCACACTGCTTGCATACAAAGGGTTTTTCTCCAGTGTGAGTTCTCTGATGTACAGTAAGGTTTCCTCGACGACTGAAGACTTTTCCACATTCATTACATTCAAAGGATCTCTCTCCAGTATGAACTCTCTCATGATTAGTGAGATTGATCCTCTGACTAAAACCTTTCCCACACTGCTTGCATACAAAGGGTTTCTCTCCAGTATGGATTCTTTGATGTACAGTAAGGTTTCCTAGACGTTTGAAGACTTTTCCACATTCATTACATAGAAAGGGTTTCTCTCCAGTATGAACTCTCTGATGATTAATGAAATGGTGTCTCTGAGCAAAACCTTTCCTACATTCCTTACATACAAATGGTTTCTCTCCAGTGTGAGTTCTCTGATGAATAATAAAGTTTCCTCGATGGCTGAAAGCTGTTCCACAGTCCTTACATAGAAAGGGTTTCTCTCCAGTATGAATTCTCTGATGAATAGTGAGACTGTGCTTCCAATTAAAACCTTTCCCACATTCCTTACACACAAATGGCTTCTCTCCAGTGTGAGTTCTCTGATGTTCAGTAAGGAAATCTTGATGACACCCACTGGAGTTTCTGCTCTTGGGACTTGAGGTTCCTTGTTGCTTCTCCAACACAGAGATCAGATCCAGTCTGGAAACAGGAATCCCCACAGAGAGCAGGTTCTGGTAGTTCTCCAGCATCACATTCCTATGCAGGGCCCTCTGGGCAGGATCCAGAAGGCTCCACTCCTCACTGGTGAAGTCCACAGCCACATCCTGGAAGGTCACTGGTTCCTGAATGGAGGCCATGAGAAAGCCGGAAGTCACACCTATCTGCTACCTGGAGATGAGCAGAGTCTTCACAGGTCTGGGGTTGTTCTCCACAGAACTCACCACTCCTGTCAGTTGAGCTTCTGAGTGTAGGACTTCAGGTCCAAGACCTCAGTTGGGTGCCAAATATAGTGGGGTTTCTTGAACCCCCAAATGGAGATAAGAAAATATACTAGGCTTTCTAGAGGCCCATGCTGGGTGCCAAATAGTAGTGTCCGGACTAGCTCTCTGGAGGATCTCCAGACCAGCCTTGGTCTTAATGGAGGAGAGAAGGAGGCAGGAGAGCCCAGGACAGTCCAAAATGAAGTGTCTCTTTCCAGTCTTCTCAGCCCTTAAATACCTCAGCATGATTACATCAGCACAGCACACTGAGCAAGTGGTAACTAGGGCAGCAGGGCAAATGGTGTTAACACAAGTGTTAAGTATAAGCACCCTGCTGTTGACATGTAAACAGAACACAGGTGGTCACGATCTCCTTGACTTCTCAGGAGAGGTGAGAACACCAAAGAGAGGTGGGAAGATAATCAGTCATTGTCATCTGATTCCCTCAGGCCTGAAGGCTCTTATACCTTACCCAGAATTCCCCCCCTCTGAGGCCCTCTGCCAATCAACACAAACACAAGTAGATGAAATGTCTCTTGGCATCAGCTTAGGGCCGGCTCCAGCACTTGGAACCATCCACCTGGGACAAATCTAGTTGGAAGACCCCAAGTGTTTGGAGGGAACAGATGCTTCTCTTTCCCAGTCATCAAGAACCACAAGCTCCCAGGGAGCCAGGCAAGTCTCACCCCTGCCCTGGGCCTGAGTCATCCCCCCAGTGTCCCTTGAGGAGGGGGGGGCTCAAGCACTGCCAGGGCTACCAGCCACTGCCCCCTCCTGGCCTCACCCAGGGAGACTCCGGGCCCAGGAAGAGCCGCATCCCCGGGGCCTCTGGCTCCTTGCAGCCCAAACCTCCCCCCCGACCGGAGGGGCGGCAGCCTGTGGGGAGGGCTCAGCCACAGCCAGGGAAGCCCCGGGACAATGGGAAGCCCCACAGCCCGGCTCAGCCCCGGCCCCCGAGAGAGGCTGAGGTCACCTTGGCCTCCGGCCCTTCCCCCTGCCGGGACCCCGAGGCGTGCGGTCCCCCCTTTCCCCACCCCCAGCAATGACCCTCCAAGGGGCTGGGCCAACGCTTCTTGGAGGAGGAGCCACGGGCTGGGCCCGGCCAGGAGAGGGCTTCCGAGCCGGACAGAGGATGCAGGAGTGACCGGAGAAGAATTGGGGGCGGGGGACCCCGAGACAGGAGACCAAAGCTGCAGCAACGACGGGACGCCACGTGGGGGAGGGGAGAGAGGGCAAGGAGAGGAGGCGGCAGGGGCTCAGCCGCCGTGGGGGAGGGGGCGCTCCTGAAAGGGGCGGTGGCAGGACCCGAGGAGGGAGGGGAGGCTGCGGGCGATGGGGGGCTGCACGCACACTCACAGGCACCTCACGAACGCTAGTACTGGCGCACACTCAGGAGCTTGTACACACGCACTGTGTACACACGCGTGTGCGAGACACCACGGCCACAGACAGGCTTCAAGGAGCGGGGCTCAGCAGTGCCCACGCGCGTGCGCACTGTCAGGACCGAAGCCAGGGGACCCTCCTCCTGCCCGAAGCTAACAGAGGGAGCCGGGGCCACGCGTGCGCAGTGACACAAACCGCAGGGCTCGCTCAGTCCGGGGATTAGGAAAGGTTTTCTTCAGCCCCACAATTCAGCCCGCCGCTTTCCGGAATTGTCGTCCTGCGGTCACGGGCGCACAGGCTGCTGGGAAACCTTAGCTTCGGTCACCCCGGCGTTTGTGGGCAAGGTCCCGGCTCTGCTTGTCAGGGGCGGCCCCGACTTCCCCCGGCTTTCCTCGAGGAGCCAACGGCTTTCACTTGGGCGGCTGCGGTCTCTGTGGGCGGGGATCCGCCAGCCCGAGGAAGTCACCGCCGGCGGCGCCTCCGGCTTCTCCCTCCCTTCGCCGGGGTCGCGGCTGTTTGGGGTCTGTAAGAGGGAGCTCCGAGCCCCTTCCCCTTCTCTCCTCCGCCTCCCCCGGTACACAACAGGCGTTTAATAAAGGTTCCCTGACTGGAGCTGCTCGCCTCGGACAGGCCTCGCCTCTGCCCGCAGCTCTGTGGAGACAATGGAGGCCCGGGAAGCTGCGCTGGAAGCTGAAGCCCGTGGCCGGAATTGAGGAGGCGGAGCCTCCCAGGCTTCGGGAGCAGGAGAAAGAATGCTTGGGATGGAGAGATGACTTGGGTTCTTCATGGGACAGGAGGCTGGAGCCCCTGGACGGAAGAGTCCCTGTGGGGAGTGAAATAGGAGGAGAGAGGAAGGGCTTTGAAGGAGCAGAGGGGAGGCCCTGCCATGTGTTTAGAGACAGAGGTCGTTGGACAGGACTGGAGCAGTGCTTTAGGGAAATCCCTGAAATGACTGAACGGAGGATGGATGGGAGGAGGGAAAGGCCCATCAGCAAGCGATTGCAGGAATCTAGGGAGGAAGGGAGGACGAGCGTCAGAGCAGAGAAGAGGATTTACTGGAGAAATGCCACAAGGACAAAATCAAGAGATGATAACATGAGAATGATTGTGAGGGAATGGGTACATCTCCAATAATAGATGATGTTAGTTTCATCAGAGATGGAGAAACTGGCATCTCCCGGAATGTTTTTAAAGAAGAGTGTGAAAAAGGGATTAGAGGAATGGGATAAAAATTGGAAAAATAGGAAGCTAGGAGTTCAATGAGATTTCTACACTGTCTTACAAGGAAGACATAATTAGGGTCTAAATGAGTGGCAGCCTGAATGGAGAGAGGGACCTGGATGCAAGAGATAGCATGAGCATAATGCTGAGATTTGCCAATTAACTGAACACTTTGGGGAAGGGCAGAGAAGATTTGAGAATGATGCAGAAGTTTTGAGCTCAGCAGATTATAAGAATAGCTGTATAAAAAAGTTTGTAGAAAACTTACGTTTGGAGAACGAATGAATCTGAGGGAGTGAGGGCATAATGTGCTCCATTTTGGACATGTTAGTTTGAGGTGTCTGTGGGGCATCCAGTGGGAGATACGCAGAGCAGGAACTGATGTGGCGTTAGATGCCGACTGATAGCGAATTAGAGCTTAGGAGGAAGACACTAGGAATCTCTTCTAGGAGAGAAGAAATATCTCTTTTTGACTGTTAAAAAAAACCAACTGCTAATCACTGCCTTGTGACAAACAAAGGCACACAAAGTCTAGGGTGCTGAAGATTGAACAAAAGAAATTTTTAGTGACGATATTGCCCGATTTCATCCAAGAACATGTTAACATCATTGTCAAAAGAAAGCCAGATAAACCTGTAAGATCTTCTTCTTCAGCCTATAAAACACCCACCAAAAATGTTTTTTGGGGATTGTTGACTTCCAATGGGCATGAAAGTCTTGCCACCCATCAATGGGAATGCTCAACCCTGATTAAATAGATTTCTATAACAAGAAATAAGAATGTTCCAAAACTACAGAAATTCCTAAATGGGAATGAAATATCACAATACAACATTGCATCATACCATTGAACAAAAACTTAATGAATTTATCTAAGAGGTAAAGATAAACCTGCATCACTAACCTGGGGCCTCACCTAAATTAATGTCATTGAAATCTTATAAGAAATAACTCATGCTACTTTGAGAAAAAATGCATAATCCATAATTATCCATAAAACATTTTATTGTGTGTGTCAATCAAACAAATTGTGACATTGTTCCAATTCAATCACATGCCATGGCATTGGGTTCTGACATAATTCATTTCACTTTGACATTTGCTTTCATAATTAGGAAGTTTTACATTATGAGGCATCTGTAATGTTCTCTGTTGAGGTTTTCTTGGTGTCTCCCGAGGCAGTCTTCATTTCAGTTCAGTAATCACCACACATGCAGCTAGGGATTAAGGTCCAAATCCTTTATTGTCTCTTTCCAAGTCTTTTCTACTTTCCTGTGGCCCGGTTAGCTTTCTTAGAGGCTTATCTCTTTCCTTGGTTCTGAGAGCTTGAGCTCTTGCCATCAGTCCTTGGTCTTTTCTGCCTCTGCCAGCTACTTGAGGTCCTCTTGAATGTGTCTTGGTTTCTGTGGGGGAGGCAGGAGGACTGCTTTATTATAAAGACAATCTTTGCCATCATAATTTATATACTGTGTTACAGAAATGCGTGTATTAACCCAATAATAAAAAAATGAAAGAATGTTTTTCAAAAATTTAAAAGAAAGGAAGATTTGGGAGCTGTATCAATTCAATGACCAATCATCATGACAGAAGATTAAGAATGAAACATACTCCTGACCTTTGTAAACAAAGAACCCACAGATTCAGAGCACTAATTGAAACTTTTTTTTTTGACTTGAATTTATTTTGCTTAACTCTCCATTTTACAAAAGGGATAATTTTTCTTTCTTAATGGAAATGAAATCATATTTTTATTGGAAAGTAATTTAAAAAACCCCAAATATACCACTCAATATACAAAATCAGCATAATCCTAATTCTGGATTTTGTGCTCCTATTAATGAACCCTAGTTTCATATCAGCTATTGGTGGTTGCTTTCTTCTACTGTTGATTAATTTTGAGTTTGTGATCGACTACAATAGATTTTTTTGACAATACTCAAGCCATAACTTTCCCACCTAATAATTACAGAGTCAGTATTTTGAACTCATTTTATTCCTATTACACTTCATGTTGTAACAGTTTGCCCATAATATAGTAAGTACTTCATAATGCTGATGGTCTCAACCTTCCTTCAGGAAATGACCTAGATGAAAGTTTAATTAGTATCTTCAATAGAAGCAAAAGCAACAGGATTCCAGTGGGCACAGAGTCCTTGGTGCTAGGCATGGTGATGCCATGTTTAGACCCTCTGCAAAGAAAGGACTTCAGCTTGGCTCTTTTGTAATGAGAGATTTAGCTAAAGGAGCAAATGGGGGGAGTCCAAGTTGGCTCCTGGCTGGGTTTCAGGGAGGGCTGGCATTTGTTTGGTGGGGGCTGGGAAACCTGAGAAGATCATTAGAACAAGGGGTGGGACAGCCTATGTTGGCTCACATCCCATCTGTCAGATCTGAGAAGCTCCAAGCTCCAGCAATCCAGTCAGTGAACCTTTATTAAATGCCTATTGTGCACCGGGGGAGGTGGAAGAGAGAAGGGAAAAGGGGGCTTGAAGCTCACCATTACAAACACCAAACAGCTGTGACCCAGGCTAAGGGAGGGAGAAGCCCGGAGGCCCCACCAGCTGTGACTTCCTTGGGATTATGGATCACTACAGAGACCGCAGCCGGGAAAAGTTAAAGCCATTTGCTCCTCAGAGGAAAGCCAGGATAAGGCGGGTAAGCGTCCTAACAAGCAGAGCCGTGATCTTTCCAACAAATGTCGGGATGATCAAAGCTAAGGTTTTCCCAGTAGCGTGTGTGATGGTGACTGTTGGACGATAATTCCGGAAAGCCGCGCTGAATTGTGGGGCCAAAGAAAAACTTTAAAAGTCCCCAGGACTGAAACAGCCCTGTGGTTTGTGTCACTGGGCAAGAGTGGCCTCAGTTTTGGCTGATAGCCTCGGGCAAAAGGAGGGTGCCATGGCTTCAGTCCTGACAGTGCACAGGCACATGGGCACTGCTGAGCCCTAGTCCTTGAAGCCTGTCTGTGGCCATGGTTTCTCTTAAGTGTGTGTGTACATAGTGCATGTATAAAAGCTCCTGAGTTTGCACCAGTACAAGCGTTTGTTAGGTGCCTGTGAGTGTGTGTGTGTGCAGCCCCCTCATCTCCCACAGCCTCCCCTCCCTATACCACCAAGTGGTATAGCATCTAACTTTCTAAAGGAAAAGTTAAGAGAATTGCAAGAAGAAATAGACAGTAAAACTATAATAGTGGGAGATCTCAACCTTGCACTGTCAGATTTAGACAAATCAAACCACAAAACAAATAAGAAAGAAATTTAAAAAGTAAATAGAACATTAGAAAAACTAGGTATGATAGACCTTTGGAGAAAACTGAATGGCAATAGAAAGGAATATACTTTCTTCTCAGCAGTTCATGGATCCTATACAAAAATAGATCATATATTAGGACATAAAGATCTCAAAATTAAATGTAGGAAGGCAGAAATACTAAATGCCTTCTTCTCAGATCACAATGCAATAAAAGCTACATTCAGTAAAAAGTTAGGGGTAAATAGACCAAAAAGTAATTGGAAAATGAACAATCTCATCTTAAAGAATGACTGGGTGAAACAGGTAATAATTTCACCCAAGATAATGACAATGATGAGACATCATACCAAAATCTGGGGGTTGCAGCTAAAGCAGTAATAAGGGGAAATTTTATATCTTTCGAGGCTTATTTGAAGAAAATAGAGAAAGAGAAAATTAACAAATTGGGCCTGCAACTTAAAAAGCTAGAAAAAGACCAAATTAAAAACCCCCAACCAAAAATTAAACTTGAAATACAAAAATTAAAAGGAGAAATCAATAATATTGAAAGTAAAAAAACTATTGAATTAATAAATAAAACCAAGAGTTGGTTTTATGAAAAGGCCAATAAAATAGATAAAACTTTGGTAAATTTGATCAGAAAAAGAAAGAGGAAAATCAAATTGTTAGTCTTACAAATGAAAAGGGGGATCTTTCCACCAATGAAGAGGAAATTAGAGAAATAATAAGGAGTTACTTTGCCCAACTTTATGCCAATAAATTTGATAACTTAAGTGAAATGGATGACTTCCTCCAAAAATATAGGCTCCCTAGATTAACAGAGGAGGAGATAAATTGCTTAAATAGTCTCATTTCAGAAAAAGAAATAGAACAAGCTATTAATCAACTCCCCAGGAAAAAATCCCCAGGACCAGATGGATTCACATGTGAATTCTACCAAACATTTAAAGAACAATTAGCCCCAATGTTATATAAATTATTTGAAAAAATAGGGGATGAAGGAGTCCTACCAAACTCCTTTTATGACACAGACATGGTACTGATACCTAAACCAGGTAGATCGAAAACTGAGAAAGAAAATTATAGACCAATTTCCTTAATGAATATTGATGCTAAAATCTTAAATAAGATATTAGCAAAAAGACTTCAGAAAATCATCTCCAGGATAATACACTATGATCAAGTAGGATATATTCCAGGAATGCAGGGCTGGCTTAATATTAGGAAAACTATTAATATAATTGACCATATTAATAATCAAATTAATAAGAACCATATGATCATCTCAATAGATGCAGAAAAAGCATTTGACAAAATCCAACATCCATTCCTACTAAAAACTCTTGAGAGTATAGGAATAAATGGACTATTCTTTAGAATAATCAGGAGCATATATTTAAGACTGTCAGTAAGCATAATATGCAATAGAAATAAACTGCAACCTTTCCCAGTAAAATTAGGAGTGAAACAAGGTTGGCCACTATCACCATTACTATTCAATATAGTACTAGAAACGCTAGCCTCGGCAATAAGAGCTGAGAAAGAGATTCAAGGAATTAGAGTAGGAAATGAGGAAATCAAACTATCACTTTTTGCAGATGACATGATGGTATACTTAGAGAACCCCAAAGACTCTGCTAAAAAGCTATTAGAAATAATTCAAAATTTCAGCAAAGTGGCAGGATACAAAATAAATCCACATAAATCCTCAGCATTTTTATGTATCACTAACAAAATGGAACAGCAAGAGATACAAAGAGAAATTCCATTCCAAACAAATGTTGAGAGTATAAAGTATTTGGGAATCCATCTACCAAAGAATAGTCAGGAATTATATGAGAAAAATTACAAAACACTTGCCACAAAAATAAAATCAGATTTAAATAATTGGAAAGATATTCAGTGCTCTTGGATAGGCCGAGCGAATATAATAAAGATGACAATACTCCCCAAACTAATCTATTTATTTAGTGCTATACCAATCAGACTCCCAAGAAACTATTTCAATGACCTAGAAAAAATAACAACAAAATTCATATGGAAGAATAAAAGGTCGAGAATTGCAAGGGAACTAATGGAAAAAAACTCAGAGGAAGGTGGTCTAAGTGTACCTGATCTAAAGCTATATTATATAGCAGCAGTCACCAAAACCATTTGGTATTGGCTAAGAAATAGACCGGTAGATCAGTGGAACAGATTAGATACAAAGGACAAAAAAGGGTACATCTATAGCAATCTAATCTTTGACAAACCCAAAGATACCAACATTAGGGACAAAAATTCATTATTTGGAAAAAACTGTTGGGAAAACTGGAAATTAATATGGCAGAAATTAGATATGGATCCACAATTAACACCATATACCAAGATAAGATCAAAATGGGTCCATGATTTAGGCATAAAGAGTGAGATAATAAATAGATTAGAGGAACAGAGGATAATCTACCTCTCAGACCTGTGGAGGAGGAAGGAATTTATGACCAGAGGATAACTAGAGATCATTATTGATCACAAAATAGAAGATTTTGATTACATCAAATTAAAAAGTTTCTGTACAAACAATACTAATGCAAACAAGATTAGAAGGGAAGTAACAAATTGGGAAGATATTTTTAAAAGCAAAGGTTCTGACAAAGGTCTCATTTCCAAAATATATAGAGAACTGACCCTAATTTATAAGAAACCAAACCATTCTCCAATTGATAAATGGTCAAAGGATATGAACAGACAATTCTCAGATGAAGAAATTGAAACTATATCCACTCATATAAAAGAGTGTTCCAAATCACTACTGATCAGAGAAATGCAAATTAAGACAACTCTGAGATACCACTACACACCTGTCAGATTGGCTAAGATGACAGGAACAAATAATGATGAATGTTGGAGGGGATGTGGGAAAACTGGGACACTAATACATTGCTGGTGGAGTTGTGAGAGAATCCAGCCATTCTGGAGAGCAATTTGGAACTATGCCCAAAAAGTTATCAAACTGTGCATACCCTTTGACCCAGCAGTCCTGCTATTGGGCTTATATCCCAAAGAAATACTAAAGAGCGGAAAGAGACCTGTATGTGCCAAAATGTTTGTGGCAGCCCTTTTTGTAGTGGCTAGAAACTGGAAGATGAATGGATGTCCATCAGTTGGAGAATGGTTGGGTAAATTGTGGTATATGAAGGTTATGGAATATTATTGCTCGGTAAGAAATGACCAGCAGGAGGAATATAGAGAGGCCTGGAGAGACTTACATCAACTGATGCTGAGTGAAATGAGCAGAACCAGAAGATCACTGTACACTTCAACAACAATACTGTATGAGGATGTATTCTGATGGTAGTGGAAATCTTCAACATAAAGAAGATCCAACTCACTTCCAGTTGATCAATGATGGACAGAGGTAGCTACACCCAGAGAAGAAACACTGGGAAGTGAATGTAAATTGTTAGCACTAATATCTGTCTGCCCAGGTTACATGTACCTTCGGAATCTAATGCTTATTGTGCAACAAGAAAACGGTATTTGCACACATGTATTGTATCTAGGTTATATTGTAACACATGTAAAATGTATGGGATTGCCAGTCATGAGGGGGGAGGGAGTAGAGGGAGGGGGGACAATTTGGAAAAATGAATACAAGGGATAATATTATAAATAAATAAATATATATATATATATAAAAAGAAAGTGCATTGTGGGCCAGAAGGTGGTTAGAAGCAAACACATTTGAGGAGGGACAGGATGAAACAAGAGTGCAAAAAACTGGGAAGACTTAGATACAATGATTCAAAGGGAAGTGACTGGCACCTGGGAAACATTGTACACCATGAAAAGCAATATTGTATAATGAGGGATGTAGCAATTCCCAGCAACACAATGAACTATGACATTCTGCAAAGACTAATGACTAAAGGCTATCCACTATCACAAAAAAAATAATAGTCTGACTACGAATTGAAGAATGCTATTTTTGTGTTCTTTCTTTGTTTCTTTTCTTTTATAGAATGACTAAAATGGAAATTTTTACATGATTGCATATGTATTAATATTATCTAAATGCTTGTGAAGTCAAGGAGTGGGCAACATCAAGAAAGATAGAAAAATCAAAGATGGAACACAAAACTTTAAAAAAGAATTTATCATTTTAGCATGCAAATGAAAACAACAAATGTTAAATATTGACAAATTATTAAATATTTTAGAAAATAAAAATAATTTAAAATAATATAGTTAAAACATCTGCTAACCTATTCATAAGTGGTCTGATGTGTCTCTATTGTTCTGTAGTACATAGAGAGCAATGGAAATAGAAGGAATATTTTAATACCAGGTCAGACTTTTATGATTCTTTATACTTCACATAACTTTGCTCTGCAGATAAGTTTTAAGAAAAGAATATCTAGAAGGAGAAAGTTCATAAGAGCCAAATAGGCCTGAGTTGCTATTACTAGAAACTAAAACCTTTTTAGAGGACCCAATCTACATGATGTTTGAACCCACATTTGAACTCAGGTCTTGACTCCAGAGCTGGCCCTTTGTCCATTGAACTATCCAACTGCCCAACTAGTTCCTAGAAAAACTCATTATCTGAAAATGTGAATTGTGTAAGAACTGCTTTTGAGCTGCTTAATTCTGGATAGCAGATGTACTTCCCAGGTGCTAAGGGAAATTAATTTAGACTCTTGAGATATTCTGAAATGACTTCTCACCACCACAACCACCACCATAATCACCACCACAGCAACAGGAACTCAAATCAACAGGGAGTCACTCCTCACATCAATTTGTATATGGTCATGGGTCCAAAGGAGTCGAGAAAAAGATGGAATGTTGAAAAAGAAAGAGACTTTAAGAAAAAAAAAAAGTTTTCAAAAAGTTTTAAAACAAAGAGATGAAAACTATAATGTATGGCTAGAAATTGCAGAGAGAAAAAATTAGATTCTGTGTAATGTAAAAATCTCTCCATCTTCTGAATCAGTAAAATAGGTTGCCTTGCAATATACGGAGCTTTCCATTCCTGAGATCTTCAAGTGAAGGCTAAATAATAATTTATTAAGGAACTGATAATATCTCTGCTCCTTTCCAACTCTGAGATCCTATAATATTCCTTCCCTCTTTTGATGAAGTGATTGATTTCTCATTTTGTCAAAGGACTCATGCAAACATATATATATGTATATATATATATATATATATACACATACATATACACATACATATATATATGCATATATATATATTACACCCTGGGGGTCATTAAAATGATTATTTTGTTTTATCATGATTATATAACAGATGAGCCCCTTCCTTTCTAGAAAATCATTGAAGATATTATTATAGGTATTATTTCCTTTGTGCATCAATTTATATGCATATCTGTAAAGTATTTGGTGAAGATATCCTTCTGGGTATATTGTGCAAAGGTGTACAAAACAGAGAAAAAGTACAGTGAAAAAATTGCCCCTTTTTAATTCTTAAGGGCACTATTAGCATCTTTCATCTTTCATGTAGAGAGGAACAGGTTTGATCAATGGCCTTATGTAGTAACCCAGAATTGAGCTGGGAAAGGCCCTTGGCTGGTGACTGAAGCTCCAGATTGCAATTTTGACAGAATTTGCTGGTGGGAGAACTGAGTATTGAAAAGCTAATGAGAGGTGTGAGGCTTTTCTTGATTAGTGGATGAGTATGGTGCCCTTTAGCATGGAAGCAGATCTAGGTCTGAATGTTCCTAGTGAATTGGGGCTGATCTTGTTGGACCTTTATTATGGTGTCCCAGAAGAAGTTTGTGGCTCCCTTGAATTTAAGAGCTGGGGATGGATTACACTGACCAAAACCAGGCTTCTGATTGAAATCCAATCTTATCTATAGATCATGGAGTATCTACTAAGTGTGTTCTATGTGCCAGGGAACAAATATATATTTGTCCTTTCCTCCCATTACATGTGTAATATCTCTCTCTCTCCCTCTCTCTTTCTCTCTGTCTTCCCCCCTCTCATCTTGTCCATCATTTGACTTTTTAAATCAAAAAGTGGCAACTACCTCATGCATTCCAAATTTGCTGATAATTTATTGGAAAGAATCAGAAACACAGAATTAGAAGCCTAAAAATCTTTACAAGTTAGAACAATACACAAGATGTTACAACATGAAATGTATTAGGAGTACTGATGTAATGGGACACTGTGTCTCCCTGATCTTTGTGGAGGGTGGGCCACCTGGCCTGGGGAAATTCCTAAAAATGATCCTTAGTCTCCTACCTCATTCCCGTGAAAATCTCCTACCTCCAAATAATTTGAGAATCAGTTTGGTCTGGGAAACAATCACCACACTTTATTGAACTGAAAATTAGCCCTTAATCACTCCCTAGCCCCAAATCATAGAAGGCTAATAAAAAGTGATCCTGTACCCCAAACCTTTGCTCAATTCTTATTTGGAACTAGCCCTTTGGGAAGTGGTTTGTCAGTGTAATAAATCCATTTTTTACCAAAACCGTCACCTGCAGATCATGCATTGAAATTATTTCACAAAACCCTGCAACACCAGCCTAGGGACTCCATTGCTGTTAGAGAATCTCTCACCCCTCACTTCTCACACCTCAACAATGCCAAGGAAAGAAATTTGGCAGAATCCATTAAAGGTCAGGACCCAAGTCTGTTATGAAGTGGGAGTACTCTGCTGATTGGCAGGCTGAATACATAGAGGGGTTTAG
Source organism: Sminthopsis crassicaudata (assembly GCF_048593235.1). Classification (NCBI taxonomy): domain Eukaryota; kingdom Metazoa; phylum Chordata; class Mammalia; order Dasyuromorphia; family Dasyuridae; genus Sminthopsis; species Sminthopsis crassicaudata. The sequence goes on along the minus strand of NC_133617.1, from coordinate 607,793 downwards.
CCCTCTAAAAGGGGTAGTTTTCTCCAAGGAGAATGACCCTCACAAGGTGTGTTGGGAAATGAGAAGAAAGACACCACAAAGAATGGGGAAGGGGTGATGAAAAAAATACCAAGAGGCAGAATGCAGTGATGGGCACAAAGGGTGCAACAAAGATGGAGTTGTGGGGCATGGACAATGTTAGAGCATAAATTTAACCTCAGGAGTTTGACATAGCTTGGATTTCTTATTGGACACAGCCAGGTGGGGTTCCCACCAGATTGTAGGGTCCCAGAGTTGTGTTTTCCTTTTTTCAACACAAATAGATCATAAGATTTAAAGATTTTATGAGCTAATTTATTATCTACTTGGTATCATTTTTGGCATTTGCCTCTCTCCATTTGTCAAGACAGTCATGATGGCTGATCAAAGAGTTTTCTGAAATTTCTTGGTGTCCTTTGTTGGGATAATTGACATTGCTCAAACTTCACATGAAGGAATTGTAGGACAAGAAGATGAGCTGGTCACATGGCAAGGAAGAATCAGAGCAAGTGCCCTACAGATAGCAGGAGAAAGTAAAGAAGGACTCCATCATATTGATGGATCCTCTGGGAATTTATGTGCAACCCAGACAAGAATTACAGGATGGATACAAACATTCATCTTCATTATTGCAATTTCAATTGAAAAGATTGCTGATCAAGCTTTCTGAATATTTAAGGAATCAATGCATATATTCTTTCTCATACATCCTGAGATAAGAGTTTCTACTGAAGTTACTAATTAAACTTTCATTTAGGCTTTGTCCTGAAGGAAGGTTGAGTCCATCAGCATTATGAAGTACTTACTATGATACACACATTGTTCTAAGCAGTTGGGAAAATACCAAAAAACAGTCTTCTCCTCCCCAACCCAAATAATCTTTACTCTAATAAAACTTATATTCTGAGTAAGAGGAGGAAGAAAAGGGAGGGAAAAAGAGTCTAAAAGCAGTATCTAAAGTGTTACAAAACTCTTAATTTACTTTTGAACTTTAATGAGTCCAGGCATATAATCATGTATACAAATGGCATATAAACTTGAAACAGATGACATCTGAAAGTTTAATTATTTCCTTTCTTTTACATTTATGAAGTTTTTAAAGTTTTGAATAATAATTTGTCATTTTAGTTCAATTTTTTGGATGATACTTTCTCAAACTAGAGTAGACGAGGTCTTCATTCTTGCCATCTTGGATACCTGACCAATCTTCATTGAATTTTGTTGTTATTGTTGAGGATCACATCAAAGTTGTCAAAAATCCTCTTTGGGGGCTGATTTTGAAACTAGAATCCTAGCTTCATATGACATCTTCCCAGTTACTGAGCAACAACTGATGAAAACATTTATGAAGTTCAAAAATTGACTGGAGCAATGAAGTATATCAAAATATGGTGATTATCTTAAATTTTAATACTAAATTTCAGTATTTAAAAATTTTTAAGAAATCAACCTTTGGCATATTATTACACTTATTTATATTTATCCTTCAGAAGTTATTAAAGCTTAAAACAGAACTAAAAATTTTGGAAACTATAAAGCACATTCAGAGTACACAGAAGATAATCTTGGGTGCAGCTAAGTGGTACAGCTTATAGAGCATGAGGCTTCCATTAGGAAGACCTGAGTTCTAATCTGATCTCAAGAGGGGTGACCCTGCTATGACATTGATGTTTAATGGCTCACTATTAGGAAAAGCCAGAAGTCAAAGAATGATGAAAAAGCAATTGATTTTTGTAAGGAGGATAATTAATTTTTTAGATATAGCTGAAATGACAGTCCATTCTTGAGTTTGGTCCAGGAGCACCCTAGTCCGTTGATTCCAACTCTAGGAGTCTAGCACCAAACAGGCATGATCACAGACTCACAGAAACAGGACCAGAAGGGATATTAGAAGTCTTTAAGACAAATCTTGTTTTATAAATCACAAAACAGAGAGTAAGGGAACTTGTGACTTATGCAGGGTCACACAAAGTCAGAGGAAGGAAGGAAGAAAGGAAGCAAGGAAAGAAGGAAAAGAGGGAGAGATGGAGGGAGAAAGGGAGTATATTTTGTCATTCAGCTTTTTGTGACATTGACATTTGTGTAAATAGTTAAGGATGATCCTTGTTCCTTTGGACTCAAACCCAATAAAGAAAATTAGGGTCTAAAGATAAGCCTGAGGGTCATCCATTTCTGTGTGTTTGTGTATTCCCCCCTACACAATAGGGTTGACTGTTTAAATCCAGGTGAATGGTACTCTTTAAGGAACTGAATATAGAAAGTAGGAGAGAAACTAAAACTGAACATATTAAGAGCATTTCCTTACATATTTATGAATGTGTAATTTTCCCTAAGTTTCTATGGAAATGTTATCCCTTAGTGACATCCTTTTCTAAAAACACCTCAATAATTATCATTATGAAATGTTTTTTAAATTACCACTTATTTCCTGGCTGAATCAATCAATCAGTCAGAGTCTTTGTGACTACATTTGAGTTTTTTTTGGGCAAAGATACTTTGTTCTGTTGCCATTTCCTTCTCTAGCTCAATTTACAGATGAGTCAACTGTAACATATCCATTGTCATCTAGCTAACTAGGTTTCTGACCTGGGATTTGAATTCAAGTCTTCCTCACTCTGTAAGCTCTGTGTTCCATTTACTGTGCCATCTCTTTGTCAATTTTTCTAAAACAATTCATTCCTATTTTTAAATTATATATCTATATCTATATCTATATATAATTTATACATATTAGTTTTCTTCTGGTTTTCCCCACTGCATTGTGAGATTTTTAATGGAGGGACTGTCTATTGCTTCTTTTGGCTTCCAATCATTTGGCTCAATGTCTTACATATAAAAAGCTCTTAATAAATGTTCATTGATTGATTGTATCACAATGATTTTCCCTTTCTTAGTCTGGCAAGTGAAATTAAGTATAAGACACAATGTATTGCTACCAAAATTTCATCTTCAATTCTTCATTCCAATCATTTAATCAAAATTTTTCTAGATTTTTCCTCTGGTATCATTTTTAGAAAATTGTTTCATATGGAGAACTCTATCTTGGAAGGTGGAACCAAGAAGGTAGAGAGTAAACAGGAGAAGGAAATGGAAAGATGGAATAGCAGAAATTAACTGACAAAAAAGCTGTTACATTGTTTAATGTTCTTATTGGTTTTCTGGAGGTCTCTGGACCAGCCTTTGTTTCAATTCAGTAATCACTGGGAGAATAGCCAGGTGTTAAAGTCAAAATTCTTTATGTTCTCCTTTCCTGGGGCTGGGCAGCTTTCTAGAGAGTCTTTCAGACCAGCCTTGGTCTCAGTGGGGGATATACAGGAGGCCAGCCTCCATGGTGGTGTGAGATGGAATGAATGAATCTGGCCCTGAGTCCCTGAGCTTGTGCTTCAGCCTCCAGTGACCACAAAGGTAGATGATGAAATGAATGTGTCTCTGCTTCCGTGGGGGCTGTTGTATATTCTATTATAATTACATAAGTGTGAATCTTGTAGACCAATATTAAGTATGAAGTACATGTACTGAACCAGAGAGCTATTAATCACCATGCTAAACTAGATAACCATTGTATTATTAATTCCACTGACTTAATACCAGGTAAGAATCTTTGTTTCAAGTTCAGAGTTCTGGCCCATAACAACATTGTAGGGCAGGAGGAGGAGACCAGGGGGCAATCTCAGCAGAATTCTCTCAAAGAGGAAATAACATGAACACTCAGGTGAGTATAGACATCTCTCCCTTCTTCCCTGCAGGAAAGTAGAAGGGTTTTGTGTTACAACAAGAGGGAAGGGTGATGGAAGAAATTGCATTGTGGGCCAGAAGTTGGTTAGAACAAACACTTTTGAGGAGAGACAGGATGAAACAAGAGTCCAAAAAAGAAGAAGACTTAGATACAATGATTCAAAGGGAAGTGAATGGAACCTGGGAAACATTGTACACCATGAAAATCAATATTGTACAATGAGGGATGTAGCAATTGTCCACAATACAATGATCTATGACATTCTGTAGCGAGCTGTCGTCTCTAGAAGCTGCCGGATCACTCTCTGGGAAGAGATCTGCTGTGTGTTCTACTCAAATCTCTCTGCAAGGACTAATGATAAGAGACTGTCTACTATCACAAACAAAAAAAAAAAACCAATATTGTCTGACTGCTAATTGAGGAATGCTATTTTCATTTTCTTTCTTTTCTTTTACAGAATGACAAAAATGGAAAATTTTACATAATTGCATATGTATAAACAATATCTAAATGGTTCTCAAGTCAAGGAGTGGGCAGCATAAAAAGATGAAAAAAGAGGAGCTGGAAGACAAAACTTTAAAAAGAATTTATCATTTTAGCATGTAAATGGAAACAATAAAATGTTAAATATTGACAAATGCACTGCTAATATTTTAGGAAATAAAAATAATCTTAAACAATATAGTTAAAACATCTGCTAGCCTATTCATAAATGGTCTGATGTGTCTCTATGGTTCTGTAGTACATAGTGATCAAAGGAAATAGAAGGAATATTTTAACACCAGATCAGACTTTTGTAATTCTTTATACCTCACATAACTTTGCTCTACTGATAAGTTAAGAAAAGAATACCTTGAAGGAGGAAGTTCAAAAGAACCCAATAGGCCTGAGTTGCTACTACTAGAAACTAAAAATAACAAAACCTTTTTAGAGGACCCAATCTACATGATGTCTGAAGCCACATTTGAACTCAGGTCTTGACTCCAGAGCTGATGCTTTATCCTCTGAACCATCCCACAACCCAGCTAGTTCCTAGAAAAACTCATTAGCTGAAAATTTTAATTGTGTAAGGACTGTTTTTGAGCTGCTTAAATCTGGATACCAGATGTACTTTCCAAGTGATAAAAGAAATTAATTTAGACTCTTGAGATATTCTGAAATGACTTATCACCACCATCACCACAACCACCAACTTAATTACCACCACAGCAATAGGAACTCAAATCAACAGACAGTTATTCCTGACATCATTTTGAATAGTGTCATGGGTCCAAAGAGTCAGAAAAAGATGGAATGTTGAAAAGGAATTACATTTAAAAGAACGTTTTCAAAAAGTTTTAAAACAAAGAGATAAAAACTAAAATCTATGGATAGAAATTGCAGAGAGAAAAAATTAGATCCTTTGTAATGTTAAAATCTCCCCATCTATTGAGTAAGTAAAATAGGCTCCTTGGAAGATATGAAGCTTTCCATTCGTCTAGATCAGCAAGTGAAGGCTAAATAATAATTAACAAGGACCTGATAATATCTCGGCTCCTTTCCAACTCTGAGATTCTATAATTCTCCTTTCCTCTCTTGATGAAGTAATTGATTTCTCATTTTGTCAAAAGACTCATGCAACCATAAAAAAACAAATATATTACACATGGGGGTCATTTAAAATGATTTCTTTTATCATGAAGGCTATATGACAGATGACCCCATTCCTTCCAGAAAAATGATTGAAGGTTTATAACTATTGTTTCCTTTGTGCATCAATTTATATGCATAGTTGTCTGTGCAGTATTTAGTGAAGATATCATTCTAGGAATGTTGTGCAAAGGTGTACAAAACAGAGAAAAAGCACAGTGAAAAAATTGGCCCTATTGAATTCTTTAGGGCACTGTTAGCATCTTTCATCTTTCATGTAGAGAGGAAAATGTTTGATCACTGGCTTTATGCAGCAATCCAGATTTGAGCTGGGAAAGGCCCTTGGCTGGTGGCTGAAGTTATAGTGTGCAATTTTGACAGAATTTGCTGGTGGGAGAACTGAGTATTGAAAAGCTAATAAACGGTGTGAGGCTTTTCTTGATTAATGGATGAGTATGATGCCCTTTAGCATGGAAGTAGATATAGGTTTGAATGTTCCCAGTCAATTGGGATTGATTTTGTTGAACCCTTATTGTGGTGTCTCAGAAAAAGTTTGTGGCTCCCTTGAATTTAAGAGTTGGGGATGGATTACCCTGAAGAAAATCAGGCTTCTGATTGAAATCCAATCTTATCTGTAGAACATGGAGTATCTATTAAGTGTCTTCTATGTGCCAGGCAACAAAGAGAATATATATCTATATATTTGTCTTTTCCTCCCATTACATTCTCTCTTCCTCTCCCTCTCTCTCTGTCTGTCTGTCTTTCCCCCCCTCTTATTTTGTCCATCATGTGACATCTTATGTCAAAAAGTGGCAACTAAACTTCATGCATCCCAAATTTGCTGATAATTTATTGGAAAGCATGGACAACACATTGGAAGAGAGAATCAAAAGCCTAAAGAACTTTATGGGTTCAGAAAAGATGCTTTGAAGAGCTGCCTAAAGATTTCCTGGTGCCTGGTGTGAGGCCACCTGGTCCAATTTTCAGGTCCTTATGATATGATATGGAGCAGGACAGCACAAGTACAGAGTCCTCATGCGTAGCAGCAGGGGATGGCTCTGATGCTGGCAATGGCCAGGAAACTTCAGTAGGAGCTGCAATGAGAAGAAATGTGGGAGCACTGCAGACATCATGCTTTCCAGAAACACACCCCCCCCCAATTATTACATTGTTTGCAAACAATAAACTTTGATTTCTCAAAAAAAAAAAAAAAAAAAAAAAGAACTTTATGGGTTAGAACAATGGACAAGATCTTATAACATGAAATGTAATAGGAATAAAATGATGTCAAAATACAAACTGTATAATTATTATGTGGGAGAGGTATGGCTTGGGAATTGTCAAAAAAATGTATTTTAGTGGATCACAAGTTCAATATGAATCAACAGTATAAGGAAGAAGCTCCAAATAGCTAATATAATCTTAAGGTCAATTAATGGGAACACTAAATCCAGAATTAGGATTGTGATGAATTTGAATACTGCATCCAGATCAAATTTCTGGGTGCTTTATTTTATTAATTACTTTGCCATAAAAAATATGATTTCATTCTCATTAAGAAGGAAAAATGATCCCTTTTGTAAATATTGAAAGTCAAGCAACATCAATTCAAGTATTACCCACGGAAAACAAAAAATGTTTCAGTTAGCACTCTGAATCTGTTAGTTCTTTGTCTATAAAGATCAGTACAATCTTTCATCACTAGTCGTATTTAATCATGGTTGGTCACTGAAATGATCACAGCTCCCAAATCTTTCTTTCTTTTGAATTTTTGAAAAACAAATGTTTTATTTTTTATTATTGTGGTAAAACAAGGATTTGTGTCACATTTTATATAAAATATGATGGCAAAGATTTCATACTATATTGCTATTGCATAAATTGTTGTCCTTGTTCTGATGAGGTCTAGATTTGGGGTACCTAAATGAAATTAGAGTTTACTTGAGGTCTAGTGGCAGGTTCAGAGTACAGGGAGTCAAGTAGAGCTCCTCTGCAACCGCTTTGGATTTGGTGAAAGGATGAGATGTTAAATGAAGTCTAGTAGTGGTGCAAGAGTCTGCTGTAAAGGAATTTACAGGCCCAAAAACCTAAACTGATAAAAGAGGTTTATTATGAGGTTTGAAGGTAAGATTATAGTCTAGTTAGTAAGAGGTGAAGATAGAGCTAAGAAGGCATGAGAAATAGGATTCCAGTGGACAGAGAGTCATTGGTGTCATGCATGGTGCTGGAATGTGTAGAATCTCTGCAAAGAGAGGACCCCAGCTTGGCTCTTTTGTAATGAGAGATTTAGCCAAATGGGCCCATGGTTGAAGTCCCAAGTTGGCTCCTGGCTGAGTTTCATGAAGGGCTAGAATTTGCTTTGTGAGGTTTGAGAAACCTGAGAAAATGATTAGAATGGGGGCTGAGACAGGCTTGGTTGGCTCAGATTCCATGGGGGCTGGAAGAGCCTGGGATCTCCTATTGGAATTCAAAGGGGTGCTTTTGACCACAGGATTTGTGGATAAAAGGTCCTAGCTTCTTGAATCGATAATGCATCAGCTAGGAGGGGTTGGGAATCAGAAAGGAATAAATTAATCTGAAAGGACTAGTTTCTTAAAGGGACCACAACCTGGATCAGTTCTGCTCACATCCCTCTGCATCAGTTCATACAAATATTTCCAGGTTTCTCAGAAACTTTTTCCTTCATCATTTCTCATAACACAATATTATTCTATCATAATTTGTCCAGACATTCTCCCATTGATAGTGGTGCTACAATTTAGGAAGGACGTGAATATCTCGGAATATGTCCAGCAGTCTGAAGAAAAGAAGATTTATTGGGAGAGGAGAGGTTGCTCTCTTTAACTATTTGAAGAGACACCATGTGGAAGGGAAATTACAATTCTTTTATTTATGCATAGACGTAAGAACCATAACCTATGGATGGAAATTGCTGAGAGAGAGAATTTGATTCCTCATAATGTAAAATTTCTTTATAATAAAAGCAAATATCAAAGTGGAATGAATTATATTAGGAAGCAATGCTATGGCATATGAATGAATTGAAATAATGTCACAATTGGTTTGATTGATAATTTCTTGTTCTCATTTTCCCTTCAATCTCTCCCAGTATCAGTTCTTTTCTTTTTCTTTTTTTATGAGTCCTTTCTTTTCACTGGCCAAAATATGAGATTCAATTTCAGTTTTTGTCCTTGCAATGAGGAATTTGATGTATTTATTCAAGAACTGACTTATTTAATCTCCTTGTTGTCCAAGAAATTTCCTTTTTTTTTTTAAGGAAATTAATATATATATATATATATATATATATATATATATATATATACATATATATATATATATATATATATATATATATATCAGAAATGCTAATCACTTACTTTACATATGATAACATAAGTTAAATAACAATCAATTCAGACAGCACTGCAAAAGGTAGTTTTAATTCGAAACTGAAATAGTGAAATATGTCAGTCAAGAGACATATTGTAGAAACAGGAACAGTTTTAAAGACAATGGTAAAAGTGAGTCAATATTCCAAATTTTCTGACATACACCTAAAGCAGGTACCAATAGAATAAATTATTATGCAAAAACCATATACTAATAAAATGTAAAAAAAATAATAAATAGAATATAATTTATTAAATAGATCAATACATTAATACAAAAAATACATCAATACATTGGAAATCAGACTAAAGAAGTTATAAAAACCAAATTAAATTCTGAGGGAAGACCATGGTACTCCATCCCCTCTTCTTTACACGTATGGTGGATTCAGTGTGAAACAATATATACAATGTCAATTTTTTCATGTGTTGGATTTAGAGGGGAAGAAAAAAGCTCAGATTGAGAAGTGCAGATGGCATGTTAACCAAAAGGAGCCACCATGAATTATTTTAGAAAGGATAGCTATTTCTCCTACTGAGTTGCAAAAATTATATAAATTTCTGATAACATGAAGGAATGGTTCCTGTCTGAAATCTCTCTACTTCAACGAATTCTGTTTCTCTTCAGTATGAATTTTGTGATGAGTAATAAGGCTAGACCACTTAGTAATTACACTCATTATCTGCAAAGGTTTCTCTCCAGTATGAACTCTCTGATAAGTGAGATTATGTCTCTGACTAAAACCTTTCCCACATTCCTTACATAGAAAGGGTTTCTCTCCAGTATGAACTCTCTGATAATAATCAAGATGGTGTCTCCAAGCAAAACCTTTCCCACATTACTTACATACAAAAGGTTTCACTCCAATGTGACTTCTCTGATGTACAGTAAGGCTTCCTTGTTGGCTGAAGGCTTTTCCACATTCCTTACATAGAAAGGGTTTCTCTCCAGTATGAGCTCTCTGATGATAAGCGAGATGGTGTTTCCAAACAAAACCTTTGCCACATTCCTTACACACAAATGGTTTCTCTCCAGAGGGAGTTCTCTGATGTACAGTAAGAAAATCTTGATGAGACCCATTGGAGTCTCTGCTCTTGGGACTTGAGGCTGCTTTTTGCTTCTCCAACAGAGAGATCAGATCCAGTCTGGAAACAGGAATCCCCACAGAGAGCAGGTTCTGTTAGTTCTCCAGCATCACATTCCTGTGCACTGCCCTCTGGGCAGACTGCAGGACCCTCCACTCCCCAAAGGTGAACTCCACAGCCACATCCCAGAAGGTCACCGGTTCCTGAATGGGGGCCATGGGAAAGCAGAAGTCACACCATCCTTGGACTCCATCTGCTGCCTGGGGATGAGCAGAATCTTCACTGGTCTGGGGGACTTCTTCACTGAACTCAACAATTCTGTTAGTAGAGCTTCTGAGTGTAGGGCTTCACATCCAGGCCCTCACTTGGGCACCAAATATAGTGTACTTTCTTGAGCCCCCAAATAGGGGTGACAAAATACACTATGCTTTCTAGAGGCCCACACTGATTGCCAAAAGATATTGTCCAGACTAGGTCTCTGGAGGATCTCAGGACCAACCTTGGTCTTAGTGGAGTAGAGAAGGAGGGAGGAGAGCCACCAGGATGGTCAAAGATGAAGTGTCTCTTTCCATTCTTCTCAGCCCTTAAATACCTCAGCATGATTACATCAGCACACTGGCAAGTGTTAACTAGGGCAGCAGTACATCCCTCAGCACACTGAGTTAACACATATGTTAAGTATAAGCACCTTGCTATTGATATGTAAATAGAACACAGATGGTCACTCTCAGCTTGACTTCTCAGGAGAGGTGAGAACACCAAAGGGAGGTGGGAAGCTAAACCAGACATAGTCAGCAGGTTCTCTCTCGGATGAAGGCTCTTACCTTAGCCAGAATTCTCCCACTCTCTGAGGCCCTCTGCCAATCAACACAAATATAAGTACATGAAATGTCTGTTGGCATCCAGCTTAGGACTGGCTCCTGCACTTGGAACCATCCACTTGGGATAAATCAAGTTGGAAGGCCCCAAGTGTTTTGAGGGAACAGATCCTTCTCTTTCACAGTAATCAGTAACAACAAACTCCCAGCAAACTTTTCTGAAGTAGGATATTTTGTTCCCTTTAGTTTTCACAAAAAATACTTCTTCTGCCTACTAAAAATGCTTGAGAGTATAGGAATAAATCAACTATTCCTTAATATAGTAATGAGCATATATTTAAAACCATCAGTAAACATCATATGTAATGGCAATAAACTGGAACCTTTCCCTGCAAGATCAGGAGTGAAACAAAGTTGCCCACCATCACCATTACTATTCAATATAGTACTAGAAACGCTAGCCTCAGCAATAAGAGCCAAGAAAGAGATTCAAGGAATTAGAGTAGGAAATGAGGAAATCAAACTCTCACTCTTTGAAGATGACATAATGGTATACTTAGAGAACCCCAAAGACTCTGCTAAAAAGCTATTAGATATAATTCAGAACTTTAGCAAAGTTGCAGGATACCAAATAAATCCACATAAATCCTCAGCATTTTTATACATTACCAACACAATCCAAGAGCAAGAGATACAAAGAGAAATTCCATTCAAATTAACTGTCGAGAATGTAAAATATTTGGGAATATATCTACCCAAGGAAAGTCATGAATTATATGTGCAAAATTACAAAACACTTGCCACAAAAATAAAGTCAGATTTAAATAATTGGAAAAACATTGAATGCTCTTGGATAGGCCAAGGGAATATAATTAAGATGACAATACTCCCTAAACTAATCTATTTATTTAGTGCTATACCAATTAGACTCCCAAGAAACTATTTTAATGACCTAGAAAAAATAACAACAGAATTCATATGGAACAACAAAAGGTTGAGAATTTCAAGGGAAGTAATGAAAAAAAAATTAAATGTAGGTGGTCTAGCTGTATCTGATCTAGAAGTATATTATAAAGCAGCAGTCACCAAAACCATTTGGTATTGGCTAAGAAATAGACTAGTTGATCAGTGGAATAGGTTAGGTTCACAGGGCAAGATAGTGAATATAAATAGCAATCTAGTGTTTGACAAACCCAAAGATCCCAACTTTTGGGATAAGAATTCATTATTTGACAAAAACTGCTGGGAAAACTGAAAATTAGTGTGGCAGAAACTAGGCATGGACCCACATCTAACACCACATACTAAAATAAGATCAAAATGGGTCCAATATTTAGGCATAAAGAACGAAATAATAAATAAATTAGAGGAACATAGGATAGTTTACCTCTCAGACTTGTGGAAGAGAAAGGAATTTGTGTCTAAAGGAGAACTAGAGACCATTATTGATCGCAAAATAGAAAATTTTGATTACACTAAATTAAAAAGTTTCTGCACAAACAAAACTAATGCAAACAAGATTAGAAGGGAAGTAACAAATTGGGAAAACATTTTTACAGTTAAAGGTTCTGATAAAGGCCTCATCTCCAAAATGTACAGAGAATTGACTTTAATTTATAAGAAATCAAGCCATTCTCCAATTAATAAATGGTCAAAGGATATGAACAATTTTCAGATGCTGAAATTAAAACTATTTCCACTCATATGAAAGAGTGTTCCAAATCACTATTGATCAGAGAAATGCAAATTAAGACAACTCTGAGATATCATTACACACCTGTCAGATTGGCTAAGATGACAGGAACAAATAACGATGAATGTTGGAGGGGCTGTGGGAAAACTGGGACACTGATGCATTGTTGGTGGAGTTGTGAAAGAATCCAACCATTCTGGAGAGCAATCTGGAATTATGCCCAAAAAGTTATCAAAATGTGCATACCCTTTAACCCAGCAGTGCTACTACTGGGCTTATATCCCAAGGAAATCCTAAAGAAGGGAAAGGGACCGGTATGTGCCAGAATGTTTGTGGCAGCCCTTTTTGTAGTGGCTAGAAACTGGAAAATGAATGGATGTCCATCAGTTGGAGAATGGTTGGGTAAATTATGGTATATGAATGTTATGGAATATTATTGTTTTGTAGGAAATGACCAACAGGAGGAATACAGAGAGGCTTGGAGAGACTTACATCAACTGATGCTGAGTGAAAAGAGCAGAACTAGGAGATCATTATACACTTCAACAATGATACTGTATGAGGATGTATTCTGATGGAAGTGGATATCTTCAACATAGAGAAGATCTAAGCCAATTCCAATTGATCAATGATGGACAGAATCAGCTACATCCAGAAAAGGAATACTGGGAAATGAGTGTAAACTGTGAGCATTTTTTTATGTTTTTCTTCCCAGATTATTTTTACCTTCCGAATACAATTCTTCCTTTGCAACAACAACAACAACAACAAAATTCGGTTCTGCACATATATATTGTACCTAGGATATACTATATAAAATATTTAATATGTATAGGAATGCCTGCCATCTAGGGGAGGGGGTGGAAGGAAGGAGGGGAAAAATTCAGAACAGAAGGGAGTACAAGGGATAATGTTGTAAAAAAATAAACCCACAAAAAATTACCTATGCATATGTACTGTCAAAAAATGTTATAATTATAAAAATTAATTTAAAAATAAATTTAAAAAATACTTCTGTACAATCATTCTTGCCCAGTGATGGTAAAGATTATTATGAGCCAATCACAGGAGTGTTTCCAGCTATTTCTTTCTCTGTCCTATTTCTTTGTCCAAAGCCATTCCTTTGGAAGATCTTACTGACCTCTGTCAAAAACTTACTCCCATCTTCTAGCCGAGTTCTCTGTTCCCTTCTCTCCTACAGCCCTCTAAATGCTCACTCTGGCAGGTGATGGCCTTGCCAGACAGTGTTTGAATGGGTCTGCCAAGACATGGAGCCTGCACCTGAGGACCAGCCCTGCTGGTAGGGACATGCTCAGGATCTGTCTTTCACACTACATTGGGGGTGTTGAAGCTTTTAGAAAAGTCAGAACCTAATTGGAGATGTGTGACCCCTTTCAAGTACATTAACAGAAATTCACTCCAACAAGTTCTTAAGATCTTACATTCAGAGATAACCAAATCTAGCCTGCAAGGCAACAGTAAAATTATTTAGTAGCAGTGAAACAGTTAGAATGTTAACAATAATTCAACTACTTTTTACTACCCAATATCAGTCTAAAGTAGTTGAGGAGTTTTTAAATAGGTTCAATCTTTCCTTCTAATTCATTTCCTGTTGCAGTCAGGAAACAAGAAGAGAAAAGAACGAAAGAAGCCATCTTTACTCTCTTAACAATTTAATTTACCTTGATTTGGAATTTTATTCCCCAGCCATCATTCCAAAGGTTTTTCTTGAATTTGCAATCTGGCCAGGGTTGGTGCTTGGAATAGAAAACTTTCAGTGTTGGTAGGGGCATGGAATGCCAATCCAGAAAAATAGGAGAATGTGTTAAGAGCAAAAGGTCTTAGGACTGGGAAAATTAGGAGGGAAAAAATTCCCACTTATAAAGTTGTGTAGAAAGTGAGAGAGGGAGAGAGAGAAATAGCCGGGTTTCAGGAGATAGTTAGGCTATTTATGCATCCACCAGCAGGTGAGGAAAGTTGAAGTAAGTGCCCTGAGGCTAGAAAAAAAAAAAAAAAACGGAGAGCAGTTTGAAATCCCCAGCCTTTGTAGGCAGCCTCATGAACATGCAAAAGAGTAATTTTGAGGCTTCTACTGTTAAAAGGCTGTACCATGGTCTCCCCTCAAAATTTGATCTGGTTTTTATAACTTCTTTACTCTGATTTCTAATGTATTGATATATTTCAAAAATGTAACTGATGTGTCTAATATATTAATAAAACTGAATGTATAGATGCATTTCATAAATGATATTTTATTCATTTTACATTATATTAGTATATGTTTTTTGAACAATAATTTATCCTTCTAGAGCCTACTTTAGCTGTATGCCAGAAATTTTGGAATATTGACTCACTTTTATCATTGTTTTTAAAGCTGTTCCTGTTTCTACAATCTGTCCCTTGACTGACATACTTAACATTTCACTATTTCAGTATGAATTCTTTGATGACAAATAAGGTATCATCTCTGGTTGAAGCCTTTTCCACTTTGTTTAAATACAAAGGGTTTGTCTCAAATATGAACTCTGATGACTAGTGAGATTGTGCCTCTGACTAAAATCTTTCCCACATTCCTTACATACAAATGATTTCTCTGACAAACCTCATTTGCAAAGTCACCTTGGGACACAGTTTCTAGCATATATTCCCAAATTTGTCTGGGAATACTTTCTTGCCTCTCTCTAATCCTAAGAGTTTAGCCTAATAAGGCCTTCTGCTCCAAAAGAAAGGCTACTCCATTCCTGCATTCCCAGTCTCACAGGCCTGACTACCAGAAAAGAATCATTCATGGGGAAGGAGAAAGTAAGTACAGATAAAAATCTGCCTGTAGCTAAAATCCTTTGCTTAAACCTTGAACCCCAGCATGGTGTCCTAAAGAACAAAGAGATCTGGGAGACAATGGACAAAGCTCTTGAGAATTTGGATTCCAGTCCCAGATTTGTCCCTTACTGACTGCTGGATTTTGAGCAAGTCACTTTTTCTGAGCCTAATTCCTTATTTAGAAGATATTGAGATGGTTTCTGAGGTCTCTTTTAGCTCCAAATCAGTGATCATATGATCCTCTCTATGCAACCATCGGGAGTAGCCATGAATGTCTCAGTTTCCCCAAATGTAAAATGAAGGAATCAGACAAGGCTTCTGGGATGCCTCTCAGGTCCAGGACTTGGTACTGGGAGGCAGCAGAGAATAGTGGATAAGAATGGGAGCTGCCATTGATGGAACCTGAAGAATTGGGAAAGCAATTCACAACCACACAACAACCCTGTGAGGTCAGTCCAAGAAGGATTATTGTTTTACAAATGAAGCATGAATGGGTGCAGTGGCTCACTTCTGCTTCCACAAGTGAATGTCCCAGGTGGTCTTTGAACACAGGTGCTCCTGACCCCAAGGAAGGGAGGAAGGAAACAGAGGGAGGGTAGGATGCAAGGATGAAAAAAAGGAAGAAAAGAACTGCAAAGAAGCCCCTTCACTGCAGTGGTCCCTAAAGCCATTTGAGCTCCCCATCTCTCAGATTGCCTAAGCAGCTGAAGCTCCTTGTGTCTCCGGCCTTTGGATCCCCTCATAGCTCCAGGAATCATTGGTCCCCATAGAAGAGCAAAGGAGACCGATGGAGGGAAATCTAGGTCTCTCACTCATAATGACTTCCTTGAATCGAACCCCAGAACACCTGAAGACCCGCCAAGAAAGGCTCCCCCTCCCCCCTCTCTCCTTTCAGACTGCCACTCATTCACCCTCTAATGATGACTTCCTTCTCATGCAATTAGTTCAGCCAGAGGTACAGGGTAGCTACCACATGAAGGCTGAATCCTAACTGTGGTCCAAATAAAAGCAGTTTCCAAAATGTCCTCCAGGTAAAAGCCATCAGTCTGCTGCTCTGCCATACCCAACAGGAGCAGAGGAAGGGGATTAAATATAGATTTTACCATGGTACTTTTTACTGTGCCCTTCTGGCCATCAGTATTTCCCAAATGTGGTCCTCTGCATCCTTCACACTGCGCTCAAGGTATGATTTTGTCTGTTCCATTTCCTTAAATTTTTTCCCCCCACTATTTTCTGTTTCTCTAAAAAGCTAGTTGTGAATTATCTCCTTGGACTGAAGAATAAACATTCTCTCTACAACTTCATACATGTGAGTCTCATCTACCAAAGTCATAATTTCTGTATTTGTAAGATACTGTAGAAAACTTCTTATTGAACTTTATTTTAAAATATACAGGTAGCTGCCTATTTCTCAATCTCTGATGAAATATCCTGAATAATCTGGGTCTCAGAAAATTGATGAAGAAATAGATTTACCTTGACATTTTAATCCTATCAGTTTTCTTCATGTTTACCCTTCCAGATTTATAGCATATTATTTCTTTTCACTGCTCTCCTTTGTGGATCTAGCTGCCCCCTGTACTTGACTTTCCATATCCTGCCTCCATGCCTGGAATTTGTTCTTTTATTATTACCTCATTGAATTCCTAACTTCCTTCAAGTCTCAGTTAATGCATGTGATAGTCTGGTATTTGACTTAAAAATGGCACATCAGGCAACAACAGATCAACAAATTTTCCCACAGGTGGTTAATCTAGGAAGCAGACATGGGTCTTCATTTGGAGAAGAAAGCCTCTGTAAGGAATATATACCGGTTGGAATTAGAGGTGCAATAGACATTTTAAATTCAATGTGTCCAAAACTGAATTAACATTATCTATTATTGTAGAAGCAGCCATTCCCCCACAACAAATCTGTTGTTATAATCTCTTGATTTTGCCTTTGTAATATTTCTTCCATAAATCCTCTTCTCTCCTCTGATCATCATCCTCACTTCATACCTAGATTATTGCAATAGCTTGCTGATGGGTCTTTCCCTCCTCCAATCCATCCTCTATTCAGCTATTTAAGTAATTTTCCTAAAGCACTGGTCTAATCATGTCAAACAAGCTGTCATCTCTCACTCTACATGTAGCATTGATTCTCTGTTGCTTCTAGGATCAAACATAAAGTCTTGTTAGTTTTTCAAAGTCCTTCAAAGCCCTTCTAGTCTTCTTATATTTCACTCCCTAAAATGTATTCTTCAGTCCAGTGGTACTAGCCTCCTGTTTCATGAAGAAAACATGTCATCTCCTTGCATGAACTGAGGCTGAGTGAAATGAGCAGAACCAGAAGATCACTATACACTTCAACAACAATACCGTACGAAGACGTATTCTGATGGAAGTGGATATCTTCAACATAAAGAATATCCAACTCACTTCCAGCTGATCAATGATGGACAGAAACAACTACACCCAGAGAAGGAACACTGGGAATTGCATGTAAAATATTAGCACTACTGTCTATCTAACTAGATTAATTATACCTTCGGAATCCAATACTCAATGTGCAACAAGAAAATTGGATTTACACACATATAATATATCTAGGTTATACTGTAACACATGTAAAATATATGAGATTGCCTGTCATCTAGGGGAGGAAGTAGAGGGAGGGATGGGAAAATCTGGAAAAATGAATACAAGGGATAATGTTATAAAAAAATTACTCAAGCATATATACTGTCAAAAATGTATAATTATAAAATTAATAAAAGGGAAAAAAAGAAAACATGTCATCTCTCAAATCCAAGCATTCTTTCTCATGATTCCCCATGCCTGGAATGCTTTGCCTCCTCAACTCTGTCCACTGGCTTCCTTGGCGTCCTTTAAGTTTTAACTAAATTCTATGGGAAGCCTTCTCTAACTGTTTTCATTCTAATACCGATTCTGTGACAATTTTTTCTTATTTATCCTGGAGTTACCTTACTTTGTCATATTTGTTTGCATGTTGTCTTCCCTAATTAGATCCTAAGCTCCTTGAGGGCAGATATTGTCTGTTTCCTTTTTTTGACTCCTCTCCATTTTTAACCCCGACACTTAGCACAGTACCTGACATGCTTTTCTTGTTTGTTCAGTCACGTATCACTCTTGATGAGTGCATGGATTGTAGCACAATAAGTTTTTCTAGCCTTCACCATCTTTTGAAGATTATACAAACTCTTATGTGTTGCTTCTCCCATTCCTATTCTCCTTTACCCTTCAATCTCTCCCAGTATCAGTTCTTTTGGAATAAGTCCTTTCTTTTCATTGGCCAAAATGAAATTTTGATATTATTGCTCAAAAAACCATATAATAATAAAATGAAAAACAATAATGAACAGAATATCATTTATTAAATACATCAATATATTAAATACATCAATACATTAGATATATATATAGATATATCAATACATTACATTATTACATTTAATTACATTTTTGAAATACATCAGTACATTAGAAATCAGACTAAAGAAGTTATAAAAACAAAATCACATTTTAAGGGAAGACCATGGTACTCCATCCCCTCTTCTTTACAAGTATGGTGGACTCCGTGTTAGGCAATACATACAATATCAGTTTTTTCATGTGTTAGATTAGGAGAGGATGAAAAAGGCCCAGATTGAGAAGTCCAGATGGCATGTTAACCAAAAAGAGCCACAATGAATTATTTTAGGTAGGATAGATATTTTTCCTATTGAGCTGCCAGAATCATATTAAATCTTTGGTAACAGTGAAGGAGTGGTTCCTGTCTGAAATCTATTTCAACAAATTCTGTTTATCTCTAGTATGAATTTTCTGATGAGTAATAAGGTTATACTTTTTACTAAAGCCTTTTCCACAGTCATTACATACAAAGGGTTTCTCTCCAGTATGAATTTTCTGATGAGTAATAAGATTAAACCTCTTACTGAAGCCTTTCCCACACTCATTACATAGAAAGGGTTTTTCTCCGGTATGAATTTTCTGATGAGTAATAAGGTTACACTTTTTGCTAAAGCCTTTCCCACACACATTACATGCAAAGGGTTTCTCTCCAGAATGAACTCTCTGATGTAAAGTAAGGCCGTCTTCACGGCTGAAGAGTCTTCCACATTCATTACATAGAAAGGGTTTGTCTCCAGTATGAATTTTCTGATGAGTAATAAGGTTACACTTTTTACTAAAGCCTTTCCCACACACATTACATGCAAAGGGTTTCTCTCCAGTATGAACTCTTTGATGTACAGTAAGGCAGTCTCCACGGCTGAAGGCTTTTCCACATTCATTACATACAAAGCGTTTATGTCCAGTATGAATTTTCTGATGAGTAATAAGGTTAAACCTCTTACTAAAGCCTTTCCCACATTCATTACATGGAAAGGGTTTGTCTCCAGTATGAATTTTCTGATGAGTAATAAGGTTACACTTTTTGCTAAAGCCTTTTCCACACTCATTACATGCAAAGGGTTTCTCTCCAGAATGAACTCTCTGATGTACAGTAAGGCAGTCTTCACGGCTGAAGAGTCTTCCACATTCATTACATAGAAAGGGTTTGTCTCCAGTATGAATTTTCTGATGAGTAATAAGGTTATACTTTTTACTAAAGCCTTTCCCACACACATTACATGCAAAGGGTTTCTCTCCAGTATGAACTCTTTGATGTACAGTAAGGCAGTCTCCACGGCTGAAGGCTTTTCCACATTCATTACATACAAAGCGTTTCTGTCCAGTATGAATTTTCTGATGAGTAATAAGGTTAAACCTCTTACTAAAGCCTTTCCCACACTCATTACATGGAAAGGGTTTGTCTCCAGTATGAATTTTCTGATGAGTAATAAGGTTACACTTTTTGCTAAAGCCTTTCCCACACACATTACATGCAAAGGGTTTCTCTCCTGTATGAAGTCTCTGATGTACAGTAAGGCTGTCTTCACGGCTGAAGAGTCTTCCACATTCATTACATAGAAAGGCTTTGTCTCCAGTATGCATTTTCTGATGAGTAATAAGGTTATACTTTTTACTAAAGCCTTTCCCACACACATTACATGCAAAGGGTTTCTCTCCAGAATGAAGTCTCTGATGTACAGTAAGGCAGTCTTCACGGCTGAAGAGTCTTCCACATTCATTACATAGAAAGGGTTTGTCTCCAGTATGCATTTTCTGATGAGTAATAAGGTTATACTTTTTACTAAAGCCTTTCCCACACACATTACATGCAAAGGGTTTCTCTCCTGTATGAAGTCTCTGATGTACAGTAAGGCTGTCTTCACGGCTGAAGAGTCTTCCACATTCATTACATAGAAAGGCTTTGTCTCCAGTATGCATTTTCTGATGAGTAATAAGGTTATACTTTTTACTAAAGCCTTTCCCACACACATTACATGGAAAGGGTTTCTCTCCAGAATGAACTCTCTGATGTACAGTAAGGCAGTCTCCACGGCTGAAGGCTTTTCCACATTCATTACATAGAAAGCGTTTATGTCCAGTATGAATTTTCTGATGAGTAATAAGGTTAAACCTCTTACTAAAGCCTTTCCCACACTCATTACATGGAAAGGGTTTGTCTCCAGTATGAATTTTCTGATGAGTAATAAGGTTACACTTTTTACTAAAGCCTTTCCCACACACATTACATGCAAAGGGTTTCTCTCCAGAATGAACTCTCTGATGTACAGTAAGGCAGTCTCCACGGCTGAAGAGTCTTCCACATTCATTACATAGAAAGGATTTGTCTCCAGTATGAATTTTCTGATGAGTAATAAGGTTATACTTTTTACTAAAGCCTTTCCCACACACATTACATGCAAAGGGTTTCTCTCCTGTATGAAGTCTCTGATGTACAGTAAGGCAGTCTCCACGGCTGAAGAGTCTTCCACATTCATTACATAGAAAGGGTTTGTCTCCAGTATGCATTTTCTGATGAGTAATAAGGTTAAACCTCTTACTAAAGCCTTTCCCATAGTCATTACATACAAAGGGTTTCTCTCCTGTATGAAGTCTCTGATGTACAGTAAGGCAGTCTTCACGGCTGAAGAGTCTTCCACATGTAAAGTATTTGTCTCCAGTATGAATTTTCTGATGAGTAATAAGGTTTAACCTCTTACTAAAGCCTTTCCCACACTCATTACATGCAAAGGGTTTCTCTCCAGTATGAACTCTCTGATGTACAGTAAGGCAGTCTCCACGGCTGAAGGCTTTTCCACATTCATTACATACAAAGGGTTTCTCTCCATTTCTCTGATGTACAACAAGTATATCCTGATGAGACACACTGGAGTCTCTGCCCTTAAGACTCCAGGCTCCTTCTTCCTTCTCCAACACAGAGATCAAATCCAGTCTGGAAGCAGGAATCCCCACAGAGAGCAGGTTCTGGTAGTTTTCCAGCATCACGTTCCTGTGCAGGGCCCTCTGGGCAGGCTCCAGGACTCTCCACTCCTCCCTGGTGAAGTTCACGGCCACATCCCAGAAGGTCACTGGTTCCTGAATAGCGGCCGTGAGAAATCCAGAAGGCACCTCCTTGGGCTCCATCTGCTACCAAAGGCTTTACGACTCACAGGGAATTCTTCACTGAACTTTTCAATCCTGTCAGTTGAGCTGCTGAGTGCAGGGCTTCACCACCAGAGCCTCAAGTGTAAGGCTTTACTTGAGTGCCAAATATTTTCTAGAGCTCCCAAATTGGGGTGACAAAATATATTATGCTTTCTAGAGGCCCACACTGGGTGCCAACAAATAGTATCTGGACTAGGTCTCTGAAGGATCCTGGGACCAGCCTTAGTCTTAGTGGAGGAGTGAAGGAGGCAGGACAGCCACCAGGATGGTCAAAGATGAAGTGCCTCTTTCCAGTCTTCTCAGCCCTTAAATACCTCAGTATGATTACATCACCATAGCACACTGAGCAAGTGTTAACTCTGGCAGCAGTGCATCCCTCAGCACATTGTGTTAACACATGTGTTAAGTATAAGCACCCTGCTGTTGATATGTAAATAGAACACAGGTGGTAACTCTCAGCTTGACTTCCCAGGAGAGGTGAGAACACCAAAGGGAGGTGGGAACTAAACCAGACATTTTCACCAGGTTCTCTCTTGGCTGAAGGGCCTTATAGAACCCAGAGTTCCCCCACTCTCTGAGGCCCTCTGCCAATCAACACAATTATAAGTAGATAAAAGGTCTGTTGGCATCAGCTTAGGGCCGGCTCCAGCCCTTGGAACCATCCACCTGGAATAAATCTAGTTGGAAGACCCCAAGTGTTTGGAGGGAACAGATCCTTCTCTTTCCCAGTCATCAAAGTAATATTGTTCAAAGGTGTAAACTCCCCCTAAAGGCTGGAACTAAAGGTGTGAATTCTGAGCTAGAGAATTGCCCAGACAACCTGAGTTCTCACCTTTTAATCATAACAGCATCCAACTTAGGGCGGGCTCCAGCACTTGGAACCATCCACTTGGGATAAATCTAATTGGAAGCCCTCAAATGTTTTAACGGAAAAGTACTTCTCGTTCCCAAGAATCAATAATAACAAGTTACCATGGTGCCAGGCAAGTCTCACCCCTGCCCTGAGACTGAGTCATCCCCCCAGTGTCCCTTGAGGAGGGGGGGGGGGTCTCAAGCACTGCCAGGGCTGCCAGCCACTGCCCCCTCCTGGCCTCACCCAGGGAGACTCCGGGCCCAGGAAGAACCGCATCCCCGGGGCCTCTGGCTCCTTGCAGCCCAAACCTCCCCCGGGACCGGCAGGGCGGCAGCCTGTGGGGAGGGCTCAGCCACAGCCAGGGAAGCCCCGGGACAATGGGAAGCCCCACAGCCCGGCTCAGCCCCGGCCCCCGAGAGAGGCTGAGGTCACCTTGGCCTCCGGCCCTTCCCCCTGCCGGGACCCCGAGGTGTGCGGTCCCCCCCTTTCCCCACCCCCAGCAATGACCCTCCAAGGGGCTGGGCCAACGCTTCTTGGAGGAGGAGCCACGGGCTGGGCCCGGCCAGGAGAGGGCTTCCGAGCCGGACAGAGGATGCAGGAGTGACCGGAGAAGAATTGGGGGCGGGGGACCCCGAGACAGGAGACCAAAGCTGCAGCAACGACGGGACGCCACGTGGGGGAGGGGAGAGAGGGCAAGGAGAGAAGGCGGCAGGGGCTCAGCCGCCATGGGGGAGGGGGCGCTCCTGAAAGGGGCGGTGGCAGGACCCCGGAGGGAGGGGAGGCTGCGGGCGATGGGGGGCTGCACGCACACTCACAGGCGCCTCACGAACGCTAGTACTGGCGCACACTCAGGAGCTTGTACACACGCACTGTGTACACACGCGCATGCAAGACACCACGGCCACCGACGGGCTTCAAGGACTGGGGCCCAGCAGTGCCCACGCGCGTGCGCATAGTCAGGACCGAAGGCTGGACACCGTCCTCCTGCCCGAGGCTAACAGCGGGAGCCGGGGCCACGCGTGCGCAGTGACACAAACCGCAGGGCTCGCTCAGTCCGGGGATTTGGAAAGGTTTTCTTCAGCCCCACAATTCAGCCCGCGGCTTTCCGGAATTGTCCTCCGGCGGTCACGGGCGCACAGGCTGCTGGGAAACCTTAGCTTCGGTCACCCCGGCGTTTGTGGGCAAGGTCCCGGCTCTGCTTGTCAGGGGCGGCCCCGACTTCCCCCGGCTTTCCTCGAGGAGCCAACGGCTTTCACTTGGGCGGCTGCGGTCTCTGTGGGCGGGATCCGCCAGCCCGAGGAAGTCACCGCCGACGGCGCCTCCGGCTTCTCCCTCCCTTCGCCGGGGTCGCGGCTGTTTGGGGTCTGTAAGGGGGAGCTCCGAGCCCGTTCCCCTTCTCTCCTCCGCCTCCCCCGGTACACAACAGGCGTTTAAAAGGGGAAGCCTTTCCTTGTGTCCTTAGTCCTCAGCATTAAGCGGTCCCTCCCCGGTACCACGTGCACCCCCTGCTTCTCCAAGCTGTGTAGCACCAAGCTCATGAATCAACAGTATAAAAAAGCAAGTCCAAATAGCTAATATGGTCTGAAGGCCCATTAATGGGAACACTATTCTCCCTTCTTCCCTGCAGGAAAGTAGGAGGGTTTTGTGTTTTGACAAGAGGGAAGGGTGATGGAAGAAAGTGCATTGTGGGCCAGAAGGTGGTTACAAGCAAACACTTTTGAGGAGGGACAGGATGAAACAAGAGTCCAAAAAAGAAGACTTAGATACAATGATTCAAAGGGAAGTGAATGGATCCTGGGAAACATCGTACACCACGAAAAGCAATATTGTACAATGAGGGATGTAGCAATTTTCTGCAATACAATGATCTATGACATTCTGCAAGGACTAATGATGAAAGAGTATCTACTATCACAAAAAAAAAAAAAAAAAAAAAAACCAAAAAACGAAAAAAACCCTAATATTGTCTTACTACTAATTGAGGAATGCTGTTTTCATTTTCTTTCTTTGTTTATTTCTTTTCTTTTATAGAATGATTAAATAGAAATTTTTACATGATTGCACATGTATAAACAATATCTAAATGCTTATCAAGTCAAGGAATGGACAGCATAAAGAAAGACAGAAAAATAGGAGCTGAAACAGAAAACTTTAAAAAGAATATATCATTTTAGCATAAAAATGAAAACAATAAATGTCAAATATTGACAAATTCATTGTTAAATATTTTAGGAAATGAAAATAATCTTAAACAATATAGTTAAAACATCTGCTAACCTATTCATAAATTGTCTGATGTGTATTTATTGTTCTGTAGTACATAGAAAGCAATAGAAATAGAAGGAATATTTTAACACCAGGTTAGATATTTGTGATTCTTTATACTTCACATTACTGTGTTCTACAGATAAGTTAAGAAAAGAATACCAACTGTTTTTCTTTCAAATAATGAATTCTTATCCCAAAAGTTGGGATCTTTGGGTTTGTCAAACTATTGCTATAGTTGTACACTACTTTGTCCTGTCAACCTAACCTGTTCCACTGATCAACTAGTCTATTTCTTAGCCAATACCAAATGGTTTTGTTGACTGCTGCTTTATAATATAGCTTTAGACCAGTTACAGCTAGACCACCTTCATCTGACTTTTTTTTTTCATTAATTCCCTTGAAATTCTCCACCTTTCGTTCTTCCATATGAATTTTGTTGTTATTTTTGCTAGATCATTAATTTAGTTTCTTGGGAGTCTGATTGGTATAGCACTAAAGAAATAGATTAGTTTGGGTGTGTTGTCATCTTTATTATATTCGCTCGGCCTATCCAAGAGCACTGAATGTCTTTCCAATTATTTAAATCTGACTTTATTTTTGTGGCAAATGTTTTGTAATTTTGCTCATATAATTCCTGACTTTTCTTTGATAAATGGATTCCCAAATATTTTATACTCTTGACAGTTGTTTTGAATGGAATTTCTCCTTGTATCTCTTGCTGTTGCATTTTGTTGGTGATGTATAAAAATGCTGAGGATTTATGTGGATTTATTTTATATCCAACAACTTTGCTAAATTTTGTGAATTATTTCTAATAACTTTTTATTAGAATCTCTTAGGTTATCTAAGTATACCATCATATCATCTTCAAAGAGTGATAGTTTGATTTCCTCATTACCTACTCTTATTCCTTTAATCTCTTTCTAGACTCTTATTGCCAAGGCTAGCATGTCTAATACAACATTGAATAGTAATGGTGATAGTGGGCAACCTTGTTTCACTCCTGATCTTATTGGGAAAGGTTCCAGTTTAACCCTATTACTTATGATGCTTACTGAAGGTTTTAAATATATCCTCCTGCCTATTTTAAGAATAGTCCATTTATTCCTATACTCTCAAGTGTTTTTAGTAGGAATGGATGTTGTATTTTATCAAATGTTTTTCTGCATCTATTGATATGATCATAAGGTTTTTGTTAATTTGATAATTAATATTGTCAATTTTACTAAAAATTTTCCTAATATTAAACCAGTCCTGCATTCCTGGTATAAATCCTATTTGATCGTAGTGTATTATCCTGGGCATGATTTTCTGAAGTCTTTTTGCT
The DNA here is from genome assembly GCF_048593235.1 of Sminthopsis crassicaudata. NCBI lineage: Eukaryota > Metazoa > Chordata > Mammalia > Dasyuromorphia > Dasyuridae > Sminthopsis > Sminthopsis crassicaudata. Next base: position 581,596 of record NC_133617.1, on the reverse strand, counting down.
AATATCTTATTTAAGATTTTAGCATCAATATACATTAAGGATTTCTATTTTTTTCAGTCCTGATTTTCTTTTCTTTTTTTCCCCCCTGAGGCTGGAGTTAAGTGACTTGCCCAGGGTCACACACCTAGGAAGTGTTAAGTGTCTGAGACGAGATTTGACCTCGGTTCCTCCTGAATTCAAAGCTGGTGCTATATCCACTGTACCACCTAGCTGCCCCTCAGTCCTGATTTTCAATGAGTTATTTTCTTCATTAACATTTTTTAGTTCTTTTTGAATATGTGCAATTGAGTTTTTAAATGAATTATTTTGCTCTGTGGAATTTTTTTTTAGTGAGTTATTTTCTTTTTCCAATTCACAAATTCTACTTTCTTAAGAATTCTTTATCTTTTCCAATTCAGAAATCCTACTTTCCTATGATTTTTAAAATCTTTTCCAATTCACAAATTTTTTTTCCCTGCATTTCCTGTGAATTCTTTATCTTTTCCAATTTAAATTTCAGGACATTGTTACTCTCTAGCATAGCTTCTCTTTTCTTTGCCCATTTATCTTCTAACTTTCTTTTCAGATCTTTAATAGTCTCTTCTAGGAGAGAGTTATGTGATGGGGTCCAGGTAACATTTCCCTTCAGGGCATTATCTGGAAACTGTCTGCTGTTTGTCTCCTCAGGGTTAGAGATCTGCTCTTTTTCTATACAGAAGCTGTCAATCATTCTCTTCAATTTCTTACTCATTTTTTATAGCTAGTGGGGTCTGCTTTTTGATTAAGGGGTTTCCAGCTTCCTCTACAGAACAGAGACATGAAAGGCAGCTATCTTGTGAACAGGGTGGAAAAGTATGGGAGTGCTCTGGGAGAGAGTTCCCTCCTCCTCCTTTGGAAGTGGTTCAGAGCCTGGCTCTGGGTGTTCCCAATGATGCAGCTTAGTGACTGCCCTAAGGTTAGAGGCTGAACAGTGAAAGTGTCACAAGCCCAAGCCAAAGCCCTGCCCCCCTCCCCCATGGGGCTGTGGATATTAGCAGCTAACCCCCTAAAAGCCCCTGTGCTTGAACCAGAAGTCTCTGCCTGGGAAGCACAGTCACTGCTGTGGGAGTTTTGCTGCTGTGGAAGTTCCACTGCCTCAGACCAAGCCCCCCACTGTGGGATTAGAGGCTGCCCCAGGCTGTGACTCCCTCACTGCCTTGCAGGTTCTTAATTGCCCCCAAGGAAAAGCCCCAGACAGCAGAAGGCATGCCCTGATTTATGCTGTCTCACTTCCGGTGTGGGGTAGCTATAGGCAATTTCTGGCAGTTTTTTTTTTGTTGTTGTTGTTGTTTGTTTGTTTGTTTGTTTGTTTGTTTGTTTGTTTTTAAAAGGCTTGACTTCTCTGCTGGTCTCTTCTTTTGCAAACAGAGTAGAGCTATCAGCCTATGCCAGAATGCTCTGTCTTGGTAGCTTTTCCCCAGGGACCTCTCCAGCCCAACTGGCACAGTAAGCTAGCCGTTAAACTCTCTCCATCTGTGCTGGTCCTGTTCTTCCTCCCTTCATTACAGACCTTTTCTGACGAAGTTCCAGATTTTCTTAAGCTGGTAAGTTGTGTTTCTAATCTACATGATTTTTACCAGTCCAGCGTTATTTCTGAGGCTGGATTATATAATTGGTATTGAGGGTAAGGGAGAGCTTAGATGTTTGCCTGTATCTTCTCCACCATCTTGGCTCCACCCTCCCCCCCCCCCCATTTTGGTTCCAAAATACTAAAGAAGGGAAAGGGACCTGTATGTACCAAAATGTTTGTGGCAGCTCGTTTTGTAGTGGCTAGAAACTGGAAAATGAATGGATGCCCATCAATTGGAAAATGCGTAAATTATGGTATATGAATCTTATGGAATATTATTGTTCTGTAAGAAATGACCAGTAGGATGAATACAGAGAAGCTTGGAGAGACATAAATGAACTGATGCTGAGTGAAAAGAACAGAACCAGGAGATCACTATACACTTCAACAATGATACTGTATGAAGATATATTCTGATTGAAGTGGATATCTTCAACATAAAGAAGATCTAATTCACTTCCAGTTGATCAATGATGGACAGAAACTGCTACATCTGAGAAGGAACACTGGGACTTGAATGTAAACTGTTTGCACTATTGTTTTTCTACCCAGGTTACTTATACCTTTGGAATCCAATTCTTACTGTGCAACAAGAAATTGATTTTACACACATATATTGTATCTAGGTTATACTGTAACACATTTAACATGTATGGGCTTGCCTGTCATCTAGGAGAGGGAGTAGAGGGAGGGGGGGGAAATTTGGAAAAATGAATACAAGGGAAAATGTCATAAAAAAGTACTCATGCATATGTACTGTCAAAATATTATAATTATAAAATTAATAAAAAAAAAAAAAAAAAGAATACCTTGAAGGAGAAGGTTCATAAGAACAAAATAGGCCTGAATTGCTACTACTATAAATTATAAATAGCAAAACCTTTTTAGAGGACACAATCTACATGCTGTCTAAACCCACATTTGAACTCAGGTCTTGACTCCAGAGCTGGTCCTTTATACCCTGACCCATCCAGCTACCCAGCTAGTTCCAAGAAAAACTCATTACCTGAAAATGTGAATTGTGTAAGGACTGCTTTTAGCTGCTTAATTCTGGATAGCAGATGTACTTCCCAGTGCTAAGAAAAATTAATTTAGACTCTTGAGATATTCCGAAATGACTTCTCATCACCACCACCATCACCAGCATCACCATAATTTACTTTCCCACCTTCCTTTAATGTTTTCACCTTGCCTGAGAAGTCAAGGAGGACCTGACCACCTCTAATCTATTTACATATCAACAGCAGGGTGCTTATACTTAACGCATGTGTTAACTCAGTGTGCTGTGGGATGCACTGCTGCCCTAGTTAACACTTGCTCAGTGTGCTGTGGTGACGTACTGAGGTATTTAAGGGCTAAGAAGACTGGAGAGAGAGACACTTCATCTTTGACCATCCTGGTGGCTCTCCTGCCTCCTTCACACCTCAACTAACACCAAGGCTGGTCCCAAGAACCTCCAGAGAGCTAGTCCAGCACCCAGCAGGGGCCTCTATAAAGCCTAGTATATTTTGTCACCCCAATTTAGGGGCTCAAGAGAGCACACTATATTTGGTGCCCAAGTGAGGTTCTGGACATGAAGCCCTACAGTCAGCAGCTCAACTGACAGGATTGGGGAGTTCAATGGAGAGTCTGCCAGACCTATCAAGACTCTGCTCATCCTCAGGCAGCAAATGGAGCACAAGGAGGATGTGACTTCTGGCTTTCTCATGACCCCCATTCAGGAACCAGTGACTTTCTGGGACATGTCTGCAGACTTCACCAGTGAGTACTGAAGGATCCTGGAGCCTGCCCAGAGGGCCCTATACAGGAATATGATGCTGGAGAATTACCAGAACCTCCTCTTTGTGAGGATTCCTGTTTCCAGACTGGATATGAACTCTCTATTGGAAAACCAAGGAGTCCCCAGAGCAGAGACTCCAGTGGGTCTCATCAAAATTTCCTTACTGTATATCCAAGAACTCACACTGGAGAGAAACCATTTGTGTTTAAGGAATATGGGAAAGGTTTTAATTGGAGGAACGCTCTTACTGTTCATCAGAGAGTTCATACTGGAGAAAAACCCTGTCTATATAAGGAATGTGGAAAAGCCTTCAGCCATTGAAGAAACTTTACTATACATCAGAGAATTCACACTGGAGAGAAACCATTTGTATGTAAGCAATGTGGGAAAGGTTATAGGCAGAGACACACTCTCACTATTCACCAGAGAGTTCACACTGGAGATAAACCCTTTCTATATAATAAATGTGCAAAAGCCTTCAGCCTTCAAGGACACCTTACTGAACATCAGAGAACTCACCCTGGCGAGAAACCCTTTGTATGTAAGCAATGTGAGAAATGTTATAAGCAGAGGGACAATCGCACTATTCAACAGAGAGTTTCCACTGGAGAGAAGCCATTTCTATGTAATGAATGTGGAAAAACCTTCAGCCAGAAAGAATGCCTAACAGTACATCAGAGAACTCACACTGGAGAGAAACCCTTTGTATGTATGCAATGTGGGAAATGTTATAAGGAGAAGAAAAATCTCACTATTCACCAAAGAGTGCACACTGGAGAGAAACTCTTCATATGTAATGAATGTGGAAAAACCTTCAGCAATCCAAGATGCCTTACTAAACATCAGAGAACTCACACTGGAGAGAAACCATTTGCATGTAAGGACTATGGGAAAGGTTTTACTCAGAGACACAGTCTCACTTATCATCAGAGAATTCATACTGGACAGAAACCCTTTGTATGTAAGGAATGTAGTTTTAGTCAGAGAGACAGTCTCACTTATCATCAGAGAGTTCACACTGGAGATAAACTCTTTGCAAGTAATGAGTGTCGTGAATACTTTAGTAAGAGGTCTAGTCTTATTATTCATCAGAAAATTCATACTGGAGAGAAACAGAATTTGTTGAAATAGAGAGATTTCAGACAGGATCTACTCTTTCATTGTTACCAGAGAATTCATATGATTCTGGCAAGTCAGTAGGAGAAAAATTTATTCTTCTTAAAATAATTCATTGTGGCTCTTTTTGGTTAACGTGCCATCTGTACTTCTCAACCTGGGCCTTTTTCATCTCCTCCTAATCCAACACATGAAAAAACTGACATTGTCTGTATTGTGTCACACTCAGTCCACCATACTTGTAAAGAAGAGGGGATGGAGTACCAGAATTTGATTTGGTTTTATAACTTCTTTAGTCTGATTGCTAATATGTTGATGTATTTCAATAATGTAATCAATGTATTGATGTTTTTATTGTATTATTGTACTAATATATGATATATTTAATAAATGATATTCTATTTATTACTTTTTTACATTTTATTAGTATATGGTTTTTGGGCAATAATTTATCCTATTAGTATCTGCTTTAGCTGTATCCAGAAATTTTGGAATATTGACTCGCTTTTACTTTAAAAACTTTAAAACTGTTCTTGTTTCTACAATCTGTCCCTTGACTGACATGTGTAACATTTCACTATTTCAGTTTCTGTTTAAAACTAATTTTTGCAGTGCTGTCTGAATTGATTATTATTTAACTTATCATCTGTGAAGGAAGGTATTATCATTTCAGATATATATAAAATATTCTTCTCCAAAATGTATTTTTCTTTGGGGGCAACTTTTTTGGGGGGCTTCTGGAGGTAGCCAGTAATCACAAGTGCAGCCAAGGATTAAGGTCGAAATCTTTTATTGTCTCCTTCCAAGTCTTGTCTCTTTTCCTGATGCCTGGTTATTTTGATAGAGGACTTATCTCTCCTTGGTTCTGATAGCTCCTGCCACTATTCCTTTGCCTCTGCCAGCTTCTGCCTCTATTTCCTTCTGATTGTTTCCGAATCCAAAGGTTTGTACTTCAGCCTCCAGCCACAACAAAGGTGGAAGGTGGAATGAATCTGTCTCAGCCTCAGAAAGTTTCTAGTGCCCTTCTCCTTTCTGGCCCTGACAGCTCCTCCTTATATGTTGCACACAGAGTACACACCAATCATGACATCTCTAGGAAACCATTATTTGTTGTAGGATTAAGTCAATAGTAAACTAGATTTAACCACTGTCTCCTCAATTCTACTTAGTACCTTGTTTCAAATTCTGGCCCAAAACATCTCTTTATAGGATTAAATTAATATAATGAACTTTGCTAAATTAAATAACTATTGTCTCTATCAATTACAGTGACTTAGCACCTTATTTCAAGTTCTGCCCTAACCCTAATCATAGTGGACAGCAAGGAGATCAAATCAGTCAATTCTTGAATAAATACTTCAGACTGCATTGGAAGGACAAAAACTGAAATTGAATCTCATATATTTTTACCAATGAAGAGAAGGTCTCATTGGAAAAGAACTGTCACTGGGAGGGATTGAAAGGAAAAGGAGAATAGGAATGGCAGAAGAGAAGATGGACATTTAGTGTCACAGAAGGGTTTGTTTAGACTTCAAAAGGTGGTCAAGGCTAGAAGGACCTGGTGTGCCACAATCATGCACTCATCAAGAGTGGTACATGACTGAACAAACAAGAAAAGCATGTCAGGTACTGTGCTAAGCACTTCAAATACAAGTAGAGTGGAGTAAAAAAAGGAAAAAGACAATATCTGCCCTCAAGGAGCTTAGGATCTAATTAGGGAAGACAACATGCAAACAAATATAAACAAAGCAAGCTAACGCCAGGATAAATAAGAAAAAATTGCCATAGAAACGGTATTAGAATTAAGAGTTTGAGAAGGCTTCCATAGATTTTAGTTAAAACTTAAAGGATGCCAAGGAATCCAGTGGACAGAGTTGAGGAGGCAGAGCATTCCAGGTATGGGAGATCATGAGAAAGAATGCTTGGATTTAAGAGATGACATATTTTCTTCATGAGACAGGAGGCTGGTACCACTGGACTAAAGAGTACACTGTGGGGAGTGAAATATAAAAAGAGTGGAAGGGCTTTGAAGAACTTTGAAAAATGAACAGGATTTTATATTTGATCCTAGAGGCAACAGGGAGTCACTGCCATATGTTGAGTGAGAGATGAGAGGTTGTTGGACATGATTGGACCAGTGATTTAGGAAAATTACTTAAATGACTGAAAAGATGGTGGATTGGAGGAGGGAAAGACCCATCAGCAAGCTATTGCAATAATTTAGGTATGAAGTGAAGATGATGGTCAGAGGAGAGAAGAGGATTTATTGAAGAAATGTTACAAAGACAAAATCAATTTAATTCTGGTATGCTCAGTCCATCCTCTTTCCCAAATAGCACTGTTGTATCTAATGTCAAGAGGATCTGGAACAGTCCTTCCCAGGTTAGGGTCAGTTTGTCCTCCTTCCATGTCTGAACCATGACCCAGTGACACTTTTGAGGAGGGACAGGATGAAATGAGAGCAAAAAACTTGGGAAGACTTAGATACATTGATTCAAAGGGCAGTGAATAGAACCTGGGAAACATTGTACACCATGAAAAGCAATATTGTACAATGAAGGAATGTAGCAATTCTCAAAAACAGGATAATCAATGACATTTTGCAAGGACTAATGATGAAAGAGTATCCATTATCACACCCACACCAAAAAAATGGTCTGACTACTAATTGAGGAATGCTATTTTCATTTTCTTTCTTTGTTTCTTTCTTTTCTTTTACAGAATGACTAAAATCGAAATTTTTACATGATTGCACATATATAAACAACATCTAAATGCTTATCAAGTGAAGGAGTGGGCAGCATAAAGAAAGATGGAAAATAGGAGTTGGAACACAAAACCTTAAAAAGTATTTTTCATTTTAGCATGCAAATAGGAAACAATAAAATGTTAAATATTGATAAATTCATGGTTAAATATTTTAGGAAATAAAAATAATCTTAAGCAACATAGTTAAAATATTTGCTAACCTATTCTTAAGTGGTCTAATGTGTCTTTATGGTTCTGTAGTACATAGAAAGCAACGGAAATAGAAGGAATATTTTAACACCAGATCAGACTTTTGTGATTCTTTATATTTCACATCTTTGCTCTACAGATAAGTTAAGAAAAGAATACCTTGAAGGAGAAGATTCATAAGAACCCAATAGGCCTGAGTTGCTGCCAGTAGAAACTAAAGATAGTGAAACCTTTTAAAGGACCTCATCTACATGATGTCTGAAGCCACATTTGAACTCAGGGCTGGACTCCAGCGGGGGTCCTTTATCCTCTGAACCATCTGCTACCCAGATAGTTCCTAGAAAAATTCATTAGCTGAAAATGTTAATTGTGTAAGGACTGCTTTTGAGCTGCTTAATTCTGGATAGCAGATGCACTTCCCAGGTGCTAAAAGAAATTAATTTAGACTCTTGAGATATTCTGAAATCACAACCATCACCGCAATTACCACCACAGCAACAGGAACTCAAATCAACAGGGAGTTATTCCTGACATCATTTTGAATAGTGTTATGGGTCCAATGAGTCAAGAAAAACATGGAATGTTGAAAAGGAATTAGATTTAAAAGAAAGTTTTTTAAAACTTTTAAAACAAAGAGATGAAAACTAGAATCTATGGACAGAAATTGCAGAGAGAAAAAAGTAGATCCTTTGTAATGTAAAAATCTCCCCATTTTCTGAGTAAATAAAATAGGCTACCTTGCAATATACCGAGCTTTCCATTCCTGAGATCTTCAAGGAACTGATAACTCCTTTCCAACTCTGAGATTCTATAATCTTCCTTCCTTCTCTCGATGAAGTAAATGATTTCTTATTTTGTCAAAAGACTCATGCAACCATAAAAAACAAATATATTACACCCCAGGGGTCATTTAAAATGATTCTTTTATCATGAAGACTATATGACACATGAGCCCCATTCCTTCCAGGAAAATGATTGAAGGTTTATAATGATTTTTTCCTTTGTGCATCAATTTGTATGCATATCTGTCTGAACCTTCACTAAAGGTACCATTCTGGGCATGTTGCGCAAAGGTGTAGGAAACAGAGAAAAAGCACAGTGAAAAAAATTGCCCCTCTTTAATTCTTTAGGGCATATTTGCATCTTTCATCTTTCATGTAGAGAGGAACAGGTTTGATCAATGGCCTTATGTAGCAATCCAGAATTGAGCTACGAAAGGCCCATGGCTGGTGGCTAAAGTTACAGTTTGCAATTTTGACAGAATTTGCTGGTTGGAGAACTGAGTATTGAAAAGCTAATGAGAGATATGAGGCTTTTCTTGATTAGTGGATGAATATAATGCCCTTTCACATGGAAGTAGATCTAGGTCTGAATGTTCCCAATGAATTGGGACTGATCTTGTTGGACCCTTATTATGGTGTCCCAGGAGAAGTTTGTGGCTCCCTTGAAGTTAAGAGCTAGGAATAGATTACACTGAACAAAATCAGGCTTCTGATTAAAATCCAATCTTATCTATAGAACATGGAGTATTTATTAAGTGTCTCCTGTGTGCCAGGGAACAAAGAGAATATATATCTATTTATTTGTCCTTTCCTCCCATTCCATTCTCTCTCCCTTTCTCTCTTTTTCTCTGTCTGTCTTCCCCCCTCTCATTTTGTTCATTATTTGACTTTTTAAGTAAAAAAGTGGCAATTACCTCATTGTATTGTGATTTTAAAGAAAAGTTCAGATTCGCTCCTATAAATGATGCTCTCAAGCTCAGTTAAAAAGTAAAAGTAAAAAGTTTTAATCAAATAAGACAAGGTATAGATAGTTTAGATTTGCATAAAAAAAGAAATAGAAATAAGAACAATTAACAATATGACAATTATAGCAGATAGAGGAAGAGAATACATCACCAATTCAAGGGAACCTCAAAAACTCAAATGGCTGGGAGTCCCGTTTCAGCCTCAATCAACTTGAATTGTGTAAAGATTTTTCCGGGCGAAGCATCCTCCTCACGGATGAGATTCAGTCATAATAGGGGCACTGACTTTTTTATAGGTCTTTATACAAAGAAGGATTTTTGCCAAAAAATTATATAAGGGTTTCGCACATACATCTGTGCAGGTGTGGGGTATGGGAGGGCTTCACTAGTTGACTCGTTCCATATAGTCTGTATCTTGACAGTTCTTTATTAATTGCCTATGCTCAGAGAGGGAGCCACTCCTCTCTGGAGCATAAACATCTCTAGGAATGGCTAGTTCCTAGTATCTAGTGTAAAAAATATACAGAGTTCATGGAACGGTCAAGTTCCCATAATTTGGAAGCTCAGGCCTGTTAGATTTGAGTGAGCTTACAATTCTAAGATGAAATTTTTAAAATTTCTTATTCACTCATATATCCCATATTTGCTAATAATTTATTGGAAAGCATGGACAACATATTGGAAGAGAGAATCAAAAGCCTAAAGAACTGTATGGGTTAGAACAATGGGCAAGATCTTACAACATGAAATGTAATAGGAATAAAGTGATGTCAAAATTATAATATTATAATTATTAGGTGGGAGAAGTATGGCTTTAAAATTGTGGAAAAATATATTTTAGTTGATCACAAGTTCAATATGAATCAGCAATATAAGAAAGAAGCTCCAAATAGCTAATATGATCTTAAGGTCCATTAATGTAAACACTAAATCCAGAATTAGGATTATGATGAATTTGTATACTGTATCCAGATCAAATTTCTGGGTGCTTTATTTTGTTTGTTTTTTATTTAATTAATTACTTTTTTATAAGAGTATGATTTCATTCCCATTAAGAAGGAAAAAATGATCCCTTTTGTAAACATTGAGAGTCAAGCAACATAAACTCAAGTATTACCTATGGACAACAAAAAAGTTTCAGTTAGAATTCTGAATCTGTCAGTTCTTTGTGTATAAAGATCAGTACTATGTTTCATCATTAATCTTATTTAATTATGGTTGATCATTGAATTGATCACAGCTCCAAAATCTTTCTTCTAAATTTTTGGAAAAAAAAAGTTGTAATTTAATTATTGGGGTAAAAAAAGATTTCTGTCACATTGTATATAAAATATGATGGCAAAGATTTTATACTATATCACTATCACATAAATTGTTGTCCTTCTTCTGATGAGATATAGATTTGGGGTACCTAAATGAAATTAGAGTTTAGTTGCGGTCTAGTGTCAGGTTCAGAGTACAGGATTCAAATAGAGCTCTCCTGCAACCCCTTTAGATTTGGCGCAAGGATAAGGAGTAAAATGAAGTCTAGTAGTGGCTCAAGAGTCCCCTATAAAAGAATTTACAGACCCTAAAACCTAAATCTATTTAAAAAAGTTTACTATGGTTTTTGAAGATAACATCGAAGAGGTGAATGTAGAGATCAGAAAGCACAAGAAACAGGATTCCAGGGGGCAGAGAGTCCTTGGTGCCAGGCATGGTGCTGGAATGTGTAGAACTTCTGCAAAGAGAGGACTCCAGGTTGACTCTTTTGTAATGAGAGATTTAGGTAAAGGGACCAATGGATGAAATCCCAAGTTGGCTCCTGAATTGGTTTCATTGAGGGCTAGAATTTGCTTGGTAGGGTTTGAGAAACCTGAGAAGATGATTAGAATGGGGGCTGAGACAGGCCAGGTTGGCTCAGATCCCATGGGGGCTGGGAGAGTCAGGATCTCTTTTGGAATTCAAAGGGATGCTTTTGATGAGGATTTGTGGATCAAAGGTCCTACCTTCTTGAATTGATAAGGGATCAGCTAAGAGGGGGTGGAAATCAGAAAGGAATAAATCAATCTGAAAGGACTAGTTTCTTTTAGGGACCACAACCTGGATCAGTTCTGCTCACATCCCTTTGCATCAGTTCATACAAATCTTTCCAGGTTTCTCAAAAACTTTTTCCTTCATCATTTCTCATAACACAATATTATTCTATCAGACTCATGCATCATAATTTATCCAGACATTCTCCCATTGATAGTGCTACTACAATTTAGGAAGGACGTGGATATCTCAGAATCTCTCCAGCAGCCTGAAGAAAAGAAGATTTATTGGAGAGGAGAGGTTGCTCTCTTATCTATATGAAAAGGCAGCATGTGGAAGGGAAATTAGAAATGTTTTATTTATGCATAGAAGAACCATAACCTATGGATGGAAATTGCTGAGAGGGAGAGTGTGATTCCTCATAATGTAAAACTTCCTAATAATAAAAGCAAATATCAAAGTGGAATGAATTATATTAGGAAGCAATGCTATGGCATATGAATGAATTGGAATAATGTCACAATTTGTTTGATTGATGATTTCTTTCCTGTTCTCCTTTTCCCTTCAATCTCTCCCATTATGAGTACTTTTCTTTTTCTTTTTTTTATGAGTCCTTTCTTTTCATTGGCCAAAATATGAGATTCAATTTCAGTTTTTGTTCTTGCAATGAGACATTTGATGTATTTATTCAAGAATTGACTCACTTGACCTCCTTGTTGTCCAAGGAATTTCCTTTTTTTTTTTTTAAAGGAAATTTATATATATATATATATATATATATATCAGAAATGCTAATCACTTACTTTACAGATGATAACATGTAGCGAGCTGTCGTCTCCAGAAGCTGCTGGATCGCTCTCTGGGAAGAGATCTGCTGTGTCTACTCAAATCTTTCAAACAGATTCTTCTTCCTGTAGTGAACCGTTGTCTCCAGGCAGTTGCTGTTAACTCTTGTCCTTAGAAGTGACTTCCCTTCCTGCAGAGAGCCCCGTCAAGCCTGATGCAATGCAGAGTCTTTCTCTTGAATCCTGGCTCTGAATCTCCTCCAACTCTTATCCTTCTTCAGGCCGATCTGCTCTCTGCGCCCAGTGCTGTCTCTTTTTATCCTCCCAGAGAATGGGCGTGGGATAATGCAAGGGCTTCTGGGAAGAACCACCCCAGCCAATGAGCTTGCCCCCTCTATCAAGTCAACCTGAGTTCTCACCTTGTAATTGTCCAGAAAACCTGAATTCTCACCTTGTCACCATCCAGACAACCTCAGTTCTCACCTAGTAATCCCAACAATAAGTTAAATAACAATCAATTAAGACAGCACTGCAAAAGTTCATTTTAAATGGAGACTGAAAGAGTGAAATGTTAAATATGTCAGACAAGGGACAGATTATAGAAAAAGGAACAGCTTCAAAGACAGTGGTAAAAGTGAGTCAATATTCCAAAATTTGTGGCATACAGCTAAAGCAGGCAACAAAAGGATAAATTATTGCTCAGAAACCACATGCCAATAAAATTTTAAAAATAATAAATAGAATATCATTTATTAAATATATCAGTACATTAATACAATAAATACATCAATACATTAGATACATCAATTACAACTTTGAAATACATCAATACATTAGAAATCAGAGTAAAGAAGTTATAAAAACCAAATCAAATTCTTAGGGAAGACCATGGTACTCCATCTCCTCTTCTTTACAATTATGGTGGACTCAGTATGAAACAATATGCACAATTTCAGTTTTTTCATGTGCTGGATTTAGAAGAGAAGAAAAAAGCCCAGGTTGAGAAGTGCAGGTGGCATGTTAACCAAAAAGAGCCACAATGAATTATTTTAGAAAGGATAGATGTTTCTCCTACTGAGTTGCAAAAATTATATAAATTTCTGGTAACAATGAAGGGGTGGTTCCTGTCTGAAATCTCTATTTCAACCAATTCTGTTTCTCTATAGTATGAATTTTGTGATGAGCAATAAGGCTAAACCTATTACTAATCACACTCATTATATGCAAAGGGTTTCTCTGCAGTATGAACTCTCTGATGATAAGTGAGATGGCGTCTCCGAGCAAAACCTTTCCCACATTCCTTACATACAAATGGTTTCTCTCCAGTGTGAGTTCTCTGATGTACTTTAAAGCCTCTTCTCTCACTAAAACCTTTCCCAAATTCCTTACATATAAATGGTTTCTCTCCAGTGTGAGTTCTCTGATGTACAATAAGACATCCTCTCTCACTGAAGGCTTTTCCACATTCATTATGTACAAAGGGTTTCTCTCCAGTGTGAATCCTCTGATGTACAGTAAGGCTTCCTCTCTGGCTGAAGGCTTTTCCACATTCCTTACATACAAAGGGTTTCTCTCCAGTATGAACTCTGTGATGATTAGTGAGACGGTATCTCTCACTAAAACCTTTCCCACATTCCTTACATACAAATGGTTTCTCTCCAGTATGAACTCTCTGATGATTAGTGAGACGGTATCTCTCACTAAAACCTTTCCCACATTCCTTACACACAAATGGTTTCTCTCCAGTATGAACTCTCTGATGATAAGTGAGATGGTGTCTCTGAGCAAAACCTTTCCCATATTCCTTACAAAAAAATGGTTTCTCTCCAGTGTGAATTCTCTGATGTAAAGTAAAGTTTCCTATCTGGCTGAAGGCTTTTCCACATTGCTTACATACAAATGGTTTCTCTCCAGTGTGAGTTCTCTGATGTACAGTAAAGATTCCTTCATGGCTAAAGGCTTTTCCACAGTCCTTACATAGAAAGGGTTTCTCTCCAGTATGAACCCTCTGATGAACAGTGAGAAGGGTCCTCCAATTAAAACCTTTCCCACATTCATTACACACAAATGGTTTCTCTCCAGTGTGAGTTCTCTGATGTTCAGTAAGGAAATCTTGATGGAACCCACTGGTGTCTCTATTCTTGGGAGTCAAGGTTCCTTCTTGCTTCTTCAACACAGAGATCAGATCCAGTATGGAAACAGGAATCCCCACAGAGACCAGGTTCTGGTAGTTCTCCAGCATCACATTCCTGTACAGGGCTCTCTGGGCAGGCTCCAGAAGCCTCCACTCCTCACTGGTGAAGTCCACAGCCACATCCTGGAAGGTCACTGGTTCCTGAGTGGGGGCCATGAGAAAGCCAGAAGTCACACCCTCCTTGGGCTCCATCTGCTGCCTGGGGATGAGCAGAGTCTCCACAGGTCTGGGGGCTTCTCCAGTGAACTCGCCACTCCTGTTTGTTGAGCTGCTGAATATAGGACTTCAGTTCCAGGGCCTCACTTGGGGGCCAACTATAATGAGCTTCCAAATTGGGTTAAAAAATATACTAGGCTTTCTAGAGGCCCACACTGGGTGCCAAAGTGTGGTGTCCAGACAAGCTCTCTGGAGGATCTCAGGACCAACCTTGGTCTTAATGGATCAGTGAAGGGGGCAGGAGAGCCACCAGGACAGTCCAAGATGAAGTGTCTCTTTCCAGTCTTCTCAGCCCTTAAATACCTCAACATGATTACATCACCACAGCACACTGAGCAAGTGTTAACTCTGGCAGCAGGGCATCCCACAGCACACTGTGTTAACATAAGTGTTAAGTATAAGCACCCTGCTGATGATATGTAAACAGAACACAGGTGGCCAGGCCCTCCTTGACTTCTCAGGAAAGGTGAGAACACCAAAGGGAGGTGTGAAGCTAATCCAGACATTGCCAGCACTTCTCCCTGTAGAGGAGGGAGAGGAGAAGAAAAAGAAGAGTGTATGTGATCAGTATAAGAGAGGAAAAATAAAGAGAACTCTGTTAGGTGACTAGAGATCGATTTGGGGTGATATCAAAAATCTGTTGCCTTTTCATCATTCTTTGACTTCTGGCTTTTCCTAATAGGGAGCCATTAAACAACCATGTCACACCAAGGTCACACCTCTTGAGATCAGATTGGAACTCAGGTCTTCCTAATGCAAGCCTCATATTCTATAAGCTGCACCACTTAGCTGCCCCCAAGATTATCTTCTGTGTACTCTAAATGTGTTTCATAGTTTCCTAAATTTTTACTTCAATTTTAAACTTTAATAATTTTTGAAGGATAAAAATAAATAACAAAAACATGCCAAAGGTTGATTTCTTTAAAATGTTCAAATACTGAATATTTCTTATTAAAATTCAAGATAATCTCCATCTTTTGCTATATTTCATTGCTCCAGTCTATTTTCGAATTTCATAAAACCTTTCATCAGCTATTGCTCAGTGACTGAGACGATGTTATATGTAATCCTAGCCTTAAGATCATCCCCCCAAAGAGGGTGTTTGACAACTTTGGTGTGACCCTCAACAACAACAACAAAATTCAATGAAAATAAGTCAGGTATACCCCAAGATGGCAATGAAGACCTTGTCTACTCTTCTTTGAGAAAGTATCATCCAAAAAATTGAACTAAAATTAAAAATTATTATTCAAAACTTTTTAAACTAAATAAATGTAAAAGAAAGGAAATTAATAAACTTTTAAATATCATCTGTTTCCAGTTTGTAAGTCATCTCTATACAAGTTCATATGCCTGGACTCATTAAAGCTCAAAACTAACTTAACACTTTTCGAACATTTTATATACACCTTATGCTGTGCTCCCTTTCCTTCCTCCTCTTCCTCAGGATAAAAGTTTTATGAGAGCAAAGATTATTTGGGTTGGGGAGGAGAAGACTGTTTTTTGGGATTTTCCCAACTGCTTAGAACAATGTGTGGGAGGCCAGGGGAACAGAAGAAGCCACACGGTTCCGGGCCTCCCGGAGCTCCCGGGCTGACGGGGAGACGCAGAGTCCGTGCGGTTCCGGGCCCGGAAAGCAGCCGGGCCTCATCGTGTTCCCGTCCCGGCCGCGTTAGAGAGCAGCACGGGCTGTCCCGAGCGCAGCTTCCCGGGCCTCCATTGTCTCCGCAGAGCTGCGGGCAGAGGCGAGGCCTGTCCCAGGCGAGCAGCTCCAAGTCAGGGAACCTTTATTAAACGCCTGTTGTGTACCGGGGGAGGCGGAGGAGAGAAGGGGAAGGGGCTCGGAGCTCCCCCTTACAGACCCCAAACAGCCGCGACCCCGGCGAAGGGAGGGAGAAGCCGGAGGCGCCGCCGGCTGTGACTCCTCGGGCTGGCGGATCCCCGCCCACAGAGACCGCAGCCGCCCAAGTGAAAGCCGTTGGCTCCTCGAGGAAAGCCGGGGGAAGTTGGGGCCGCCCCTGACAAGCAGAGCCGGGACCTTGCCCACAAACGCCGGGGTGACCGAAGCTAAGGTTTCCCAGCAGCCTGTGCGCGCGAGACCGCTGGACGATAATTCCGGAAAGCCGCGGGCTGAATTGTGGGGCTGAAGAAAACCGTTCCAAATCCCCGGACTGAGCGAGCCCTGCGGTTTGTGTCACTGCGCACGCGTGGCCCCGGCTCCCGCTGTTAGCCTCGGGCAGGAGGACGGTGTCCAGACTTCGGTCCTGACCGTGCGCACGCCCGTGGGCACTGCTGAGCCCCCTCCCCCCCCCTTGAAGCCCGGGGGATGCTGTTCTTCCTGGGCCCGGAGTCTCCCAGGGTGAGGCCAGGAGGGGGCAGTGGCTGGCAGCCACAGTGCTTGAGACCCCCTCCCCCCCCATTAAAACCAAGAGCCTTCAGAGAGCTAGTCCAGATACTACATTTTGGCACCCAGCGTGGGCCTCTAGAAAGCACAGTATATTTTGTCACCCCAATTTGGGGGCTCAAGAAAGTACACTATATTTGGCACCCAAGTGAGGCCCTGGACCTGAAGCCCTACACTCAGCAGCTCGACAGGATTGGCAAGTTCAGTGGAGAAGCCCCTAGACCTGTGGAGACTCTGCTCATCCCCAGGCAGCAGATGGAGCCCAAGGAGGCTGTGACTTCTGGCTTTCCATGGCCCCCATTGAGGAACCAGTGACCTTCCAGGATGTGGCTGTGGACTTCACCAGTGAGGAGTGGAGGCTTCTGGAGCCTGCCCAGAGAGCCCTGTACAGGAATGTGATGCTGGAGAACTACCAGAACCTGCTCTCTGTCGGGATTCCTGTTTCCAGACTGGACCTGATCTCTGTGTTGAAGGAGCAAGAAGGAGCCTTGAGTCCCAAGAGCAGAGACTCCAGTGGGTCTCATCAAGATTTCCTTAGTGAACATCAGAGAACTCACACTGGAGAGAAACCATTTGTGTGTAAGGAATGTGGGAAAGGTTTTATTTGGAGGAGCAATCTCACTTATTATTAGGTTCTTACTAGGGACTAAGTCTGCACTTAACAACTCTCTAGCTCAGAGTTCACACCTTTAGTTCACACCTTTAAAGGAGTTTGTCTTTTAAAGGCTACTATAACATTGTCTCATCTTCCTTTCCTTTCTTTTTGTAACTTATATTCCACATACATCCAGCAATATTGACCTCCTTGCTGTTCCTAGTACAGAATCTCCATTTTCCAAATCCATTGGCCATTTCGATTGGTTTTCTGTTATGCCTGAAAATCTCTTCCATCTCATCTTCACACCCCTGGCTTCTTTCAAGTCTCAGCCAGAGTCCCACCTTCTGCTGGAATCCTTTCCTATTCAACCTAGAGCCTTTCCTCTGGGGATAATCTTCAAAGTATGTTGTCTATAGTGTGTGTGTGTGTGTGTGTGTGTGTGTGTGTGTGTGTGTGTAATTTATTTTCTCCCCTATATTGCATATTACCTATGAAGAATATGAAAGTACGGATTGTCTTTTGCCTTTGTCTGCATCTCCCATCACTCAGCGTAATACATACCCCTTAACAAATGGCCTTTAGTTGATTGACTAATAAGAGGTGGTGCCTGTCCCAGCTTGTGTGGAGAATTCATGAAAGAAAACAGATTAGGCTGCCAAGGAGGTTGGCGATAGACCTTGAAAGCAGTGGGCCAGGCAGGTAGAAGAAAGTCAACATTACAGGAAAATGTTTTGGTGATTTGGGAGAAGTGACATAAACAATTCAACTGAATCAACATGTATTAAGTGGCTCTGTTAGGCAATTACATTTGATAATGAGACTTTTCAGTTTTAGATCTGTCATTGCTGATCTAGGTCCCAATCATTCACTTCGTACCACTCAGTTTTCTGCCTGAGTATTAAAGTTGCAAAAAACAAAAAAAAAAACAAAAAAAAACAAAAACAAAAAAAACAAAAAAAAAAAAAACAACAAAAACAAAAACAAAGAAACAAAGGAAAAAGAAAAAAAAAAAAAAAAGAAAAAGAAAACTAACTCAAGTGACCTGATTTCTGATTTCTGAGCCACAAGTAACTTTATTCAACAGGTTATTTCCTTACTCTGAGCCTCAGTTTTGCCATCTATAAAATGGAAGATGATAATCCATCCCAACTCCTAATTTAAAGGTGTTTGCAAACCTCAAATGAGATTCAAATGTGCATTTCAAAGCATCTTTGGTATCACTGAAATTGACACGAGGAGAGCAAGTGAGTGTGGGGAAAATTAGGGAGTCAGTGTAGATAAATAGAGAGGGAATTTTGATATGTCTGAGTGGAGCTACTGGCTGGGCTCTGCAACTTTAAATAATATAGTTAAAACATCTGCTAACCTATTTAGTGGATCAAAAACTCAATATGAATCAACAGTATAAGAAAGCAGCCACCGATAGCTAATGTGATCTTAGAGTCCATTAATAGGAGCACAAAATCCAGAATTAGGATTACAATGATTTTGTAGACTGAGTGCTATATTTTGGTTTTATTTTAATTAATTACTTTTCCATAAAAAATATGATTTCATTTCCATTAAGGGAGAAAAATGATCCCTTTTGTAAAGATGGAGAGTTAAGCAAAATAAATTCAAGTGTACCCATGGACAAAAAAAAATAGTTTCAATTAGTGCTCGGAATCTGTAGGTTCTTGTTTACAAAGGTCAGGAGTATGTTTCATACTCATAGTACTCATAGTACACAGAAGATAATCTTGGGGTAGTTAAGTGGTGCAGCATATAGAACATGAGGCTTGCATCAGGAAGACCTGAGTTCCAATCTCATCTCAAAAGGTGGGACCCTGCTGTGACATTATTGTTTCACCGCTCATTATTAGGAAAAGCCAGAAGTCAAAGAACGATGAAAAAGCAATTCATTTTTGCAAGGATAAATTGTTTTTTAGATTTAGTTAAAATAACATCCCATTCTTGAGTTTGCTCCAGGAACACCATGGCGCATCGATTCCAACTCTGGGAATCTAGCACCAAGCAGGCATGATCACAGAATCCCAGAAACAGGACCAGAAGAGATCTTAATGGTCTTTAAGACTAATCTTGTTTTACATATCACAAAACAGATAGCAAGGGAATTTATGACTGATTCAGGGTCACACAAAGTGAGAGAAAGGAAGGAAGAAAGGAAGAGAGAGAGGGAGGGAGGGAAGGAAGGAAAAAAGGAAAGGAGGGAGGGAGGGAAAAAAAGGAAAGGAGGGAGGGAGGGAATACATTTTGCCACTCAGCTTTTGGTGACATTTGTGTAAATAGTTAGGGATGATCCTTGTTGGTTTGGACACAAACCCCCCCCAAAATTAGTGTCTAGCCTGAGGCAAATCCATTTCTGTATGTTTGTGTATTCCCGCTACACAGTAGAGTTGACTTGTTTAAATCTAGGTGAATGGTACTCTTGAAGGAACTGAATATATATGTATGTGTAATTTTCTCTAAGATTTTTATGGAAATTTATCCCTCAGGGATATCCTTTTCTAATCAATACCTCAATAATTCTCATTATAAAAGGCTTTTTTAAAATTACCACTTATTCCCTGATTCAATCAATCAGAGTCTTTGTGACTATAGTTTTTTTGTTTGTTTGTTTGTTTGTTTGTTTTGTTTTGGCAAAGACACTTTGTTTTGTTGCCATTTCATTCTCTAGCCCAATTTACAGATGAGGTCAACTGTAACATATCCATTGTCATCTAGCTAACTAGGTTTCTGACCTGGGATTTGAATTCAAGTCTTCCTGACTCTGTAAGCTCTGTGTTCCATTTAATTTGCCATCTCTTTGTCAGCTTTTCTAAAACAATTCATTCCTATTTTTAATTATATATATATATATATATACACATATATAGATAATTTATACATATTAGTTTTCTTCTGGTTTTCCCCAATAGATTGTGAGATTCTTAATGGAAAGACTGTCTACTGGTTCTTTTGGCTTCAAATCATTAGTCTAAGTGTCTTGCATATAGCATCCTCTTAATAAATGTTCATTAATTGATTGTATCACGATGCTTTTCCCTTTCTTAGTGTGGCAAGTGAAACTAAGTATAAAACTCAATGTATTGCTACCAAAATTTCATCTTCGATTCTTCATTCCAATCATCTAATTTATCAAAATTTTTCTAGATTCTTCCTCTGACATAATTTTTAGAAAATTGTTGCATATGGAGAACTCTATTTTGGAAGGTGGAACCAAGAAGGCAGAGAATAGACAGGAGAAGGAGATCGAATAGCAGAAATTATCTGGCAAAAAAGTTGTTACATTGTGTAATGTTCTTATGGGTTTTCTGGAGGTCTCTGGACCACCTTTGTTTCAGTTCAGTAATCACCAGGAGAATAGCCAGGTACTAAAGTCCAAATTCTTTGTTTTCACCTTGCCTGGGGCTGGGCAACTTTCTGGAGAGCCTTTCATATCATCCTTGGTCTTAGTGTGGAAAGTGCAATAGACCAGCCACCATTGTGGTGTGAGATGGAGTGAATGAATCTGGCCCTGAGTCACCAGCTTGTGCTTCAGCCTCCAGTGACCACAAAGGTGGATGATGGAATGAATATGTCTCTGCTTCCATGCTGTGTGTTATAGACTCTATTATAATTACATCATCATAGGTGTGAGTCTTGTAGAACTCATATTAAGTACTAAGTACATGTACTGAACTAGAGAGCTATTAATCACCATGCTAAACGAGATAACCATTGTCTTATTAATTCCACTGACATAGGGCCTTGTAAGAATCCTGGTTTCAAGTTCAGAATTCTGGCCCATAACAACGGAGTAAGGAAGGAGGAGTAGAATGGGGGCATGAGTGTATCTCAATCTCATCAGAATTAACTCAAAGAGGAAGTAACATGCATACTCAGTTGAGTATAGATGGCTCTCCCTTCTTCCCTTCAGGAAAGTAGAAGGGTTTTGTGTT
Organism: Sminthopsis crassicaudata; assembly: GCF_048593235.1. Classification (NCBI taxonomy): domain Eukaryota; kingdom Metazoa; phylum Chordata; class Mammalia; order Dasyuromorphia; family Dasyuridae; genus Sminthopsis; species Sminthopsis crassicaudata. The sequence continues at coordinate 560,253 of NC_133617.1, read as the reverse complement.
AGGACAAGAGGGAAGGGTGATGGAAAAAAGTGCATTGTGGGCCAGAAGGTGGTTAGAACAAACACTTTTGAGGAGGGACAGGATGAAACAAGAGTGCAAAAAATTAGATATTTAGATACAATGATTCAAAGGGAAGTGACTGGAACCTGGGAAATATTGTACACCATGAAGAGCAATATTGTACAATAACAGATGTAGCAATTCTCAGCAATACAATGATCAATGACATTTTGCAAGAACTATTTATGAAAGAGTATCCATTATCAGGGAAAAAAAAAAACTAATATTATCTGACTAGTAATTGAGAAATGTTACTTTCATTTTCTTTCTTTTCTTTTACAGAATGACTAAAATGGAAATTTTTACATGATTGAACATGTATAAACAATATCTAAATGCTTATCAAGACAAGGAGTGAGCAGCATAAAGAAAGATGGAAAATAGGAGCTGGAACACAAAACTTTAAAAAGAATTTATCATTTTAGCATGCACATGGAAATAATAAAATGTTAAATATTGATAAATTCACTGTTAAATATTTTAGGAAATAAAAATAATTTTAAATAATATAGTTAAAACATCTGCTAACCTATTCATAAATTGTCTGATGTGTCTTTATGGTTCTGTAGTACATAGTTAGCAATGGAAATAGAAGGAATATTTTAACACCAGGTCAGACTTTTGTGATTCTGTACATTTCACATCTTTGCTCTACAGATAAGTTAAGAAAAGAATACCTTGGAGGAGGAGGTTCATAAGAACCAAATAGGCCTGAGTTGCTACTACTAGAAACTAAAAATAGCAAAACCTTTTTAGAGGACCCAATCTACATGATGTCTGAAGCCACATTTGAACTCAGGTCTTGAGTCCAGAGCTGATCCTTTATCCTCTGAACCTCCAGCTACCCAGCTAGTTCCTAGAAAAACTCATTAGCTGAAAATGTGAATTGTGTAAGGACTGCTTTTCAGCTGCTTAATTCTGGATGCAAGATGCACTTCCCAGATGCTAAAAGAACTTAATTTAGACTCTTCAGATATTCTGAAATCACTTATCACCACAACCACCACCATAATTACCACCACAGCCACAGGCAGCCACTCAACACAACTCCTCACATCATTTTGAATAGTGTTATGGGTCCAAAAGAGTCAAGAAAAAGATGGAATGTTGAAAGGAATTAGATTTTAAAAAGTTTTTGAAAACTTTTAAAGCAAAGAGATAAAAACTAGAACCTATGGATAGAAATTGCAGAGAAAAAAATTAGATCCTCTTTAATGTAAAAATCTCCCCATCTTCTGAGTAAGTAAAATAAGCTACCTTGGAAGATATGAAGCTTTCCATTCCTGGACATCTGTAAGTTAAGGATAAACAATAATTTATCAAGGAACTGATAAATTTATCAAGGAACTTTCCAACTCTGAGATTCTATAATCTTCCTTTCCTCTTTTGATGAAGTAAACCACTTCTCATTTTGTCAAAAGACCCATGCACCCATAAAAAACAAATATATTACACCTCAGGGGTCATTTATCATGAAGAATATATGACACATGAGTCCCATTCCTACCAGAAAAAATTATTGAAGGTTTATAGATATTATTTCCTTTGTACATCAATTTGTATGCATATCTGTCTGTGCAGTATTTAGTGAAGATATCATTCTGGGCATGTTGTGCAAAGGGGTACAAAACAGAAAAAGCACAGTGAAAAAATTGCCCCTCTTTAATTCTTTAGGGCACAAGTAGCATCTTTCATCTTTCATGTAGAGAGGAACAGGTTTGATCAATGGCCTTATGTAGCAACCTAGAATTGATCTGGGAAAGGCCCTTAGCTGGTGGCTGAAATTACAGTTTGCAATTTTGACAGAATTTGCTGGTGGGAGAACTGAGTATTGAAAAGCTAATGAGAGGTGTGAGGCTTTTCTTGATTAGTGGATGAGTATGATGCTCTTTAGCATGAAAGGAGAGCTAAGTCTAAATGTTTCTAATGAATTGGGACTGATCTTGTTGGACTCTTATTAGGGTGTCCCAGAAGAAGTTTGTGGCTATCTTGAATACCTTGAGCTGGGAATAGACTACCCAGAACAAAATCAGACTTCTGATTGAAATCTAATCTTATCTATAGATCATGGAGTATTTATTAAGTGTCTCCTGTGTGCCAGGCAACAAAGAGAATATATCTCATGGGAGAGGTATGGCTTGAGAATTGTCGAAAAAATATCTCTTTTAGTGGATCACAAGCTCAATATGAATCAACAGTATAAGAAAGAAGTTCCAAATAGCTAATATAATCTTAAGGTCCATTAATAGGAACACTAAACCCAGAATTAGGATTATGATGAATTTGCATATTGTATCCAGATGAAATTTCTGGGAACTTTATTTTTTTAATTAATTATTTTTCCATTAAAAATATGACTTCATTCCCATTAAGAAGAGAAAATGATCCCCTTTGTAAACATAAATTCAGGTATTACCTATGGACAAAAAAATTTTTCATTTAGCACTCTGAATCTGTCAGTTCTTTGTCTATACAGATCAGTAGTATGTTTCATCATTAGTCTTATTTAATCATGGTTGGCAATTCAATTGATCACAGCCCCCAAATCTTTCTTTCTTTTAAACTTTTGAAAAACAAAGTTCTGTTTTTTATTATTGGGGTAAAACAAGGATTTCTGTAACATTGTATATAAAATATGATGGCAAACATTTTATAATATATTGCTATTGCATAACTTGTTCTAGTTCTTATGAGATCTAGATTTGGGGTACCTAAATGAAATTAGGGCTTAATTGAGATCTAGTGGCAGGTTCAGAGTATAGGTAGTCAAATAGAGCTCCCCTGCAACCCCTTTGAATTTGGGGCAAGCATAAGGATTTATATGAGGTCTAGTAATGGTGCAAGAGCTCCCTGAAAAGTAATTTACAGATCTGAAAACCTAGATTGATAAAAGAGGTTTATTATGTGGTTTGAAAGTAAGATTAAAATCTAGCTGGTAAGAGATGAAGCGTAGAGATAAGAGGGCACCAGAAACAGGATTCCAGTGGGCAGAGTCCTTGGTATCAGATATGGTGCTGCCATGTTTAGAACCTCTGCAAAGAGAGGACTCCAGTTTGGCTCTTTTGCAATGAGAGATTTAGGTAAAGGGGCCCATAGTTGAAGTCCAAGTTGGCTCCTGGCTGGGTTTCAGCTAGGGCTAGAATTTGCTTAGTGGGGGTTGGGAAACCTGAGAAGATCATTAGAATGTGGGCTTGGACAGCCGAGGTTGGCTCAGATCCTATGGGGGCTGTGAGAGCCTGGATTTCCTATTGGAATTCAAAGGGGTACTTTTGACCAGGATTTGTGAATCAAAGGTCCTAGCTTCTTGAATTGATAATGTATCAGCTAGAAGGGGTTGGGAATCAGAAAGGAATAAATCAATCTGAAAGGACTAGTTTCTTGGACAAGGTCCCTTTAAGAAAGGGACCACAACCCTTGTCAGTTCTGCCACATCCCTCTGCATCAGTTCATACAACTCTTTCCAGGTTTCTCAGAAACTGTTTCCTTCATTATTTCTCATACTACAATATTATTGTATCAGACTCATGTATCATAATTTGTCCAGACATTCCCCCATTGATAGTGGTGCTACAATTTAGAAAAGACATGGATATGTTGGGATGTGTCCAACAGCCTGAAGAACAGATTTATTGGGAGAGGAAAGGTGGCTCTCTTATCTATATGAAAAGGCAGAATGTGGAAGAGAAATTATAATTGTTTTATTTATGCATAGAAGTAAGAACCATAACCTATGGGTGGAAATTGCTGAGAGAGAGAGTTTGATTCCTCATAATGTAAAACTTCCTAATAATAAAAGCAAATATCAAAGTGGAATGAATTATATTAGGAAGCAATGCCATGGCACATGAATGAATTGGAATAATGTCACAATGTGTTTGATTGATGATTTCTTTCCTGTTCTCCTTTTCCCTTCAATCTCTCCCATTATGAGTACTTTTCTTTTTCTTTTTTTTATGAGTCCTTTGTTTTCATTGGCCAAAATATGAGATTCAATTTCAGTTTTTGTTCTTGCAATGAGACATTTGATGTATTTATTCAAGAATTGACTCATTTGACCTCCTTTCCTTTTTTTTTTTTTAAAGGAAATTTATATATATATCAGAAATGCTAATCACTTACTTTACAGATGATAACATATGTTAAATAACAATCAATTCAGACAGCACTGCAAAAGTTCGTTTTAAATGGAGACTGAAAGAGTGAAATGTTAAATATGTCAGACAAGGGACAGATTGTAGAAAAAGGAACAGCTTCAAAGACAGCAGTAAAAGTGAGTCAATATTCCAAAATTTCTGGCATGCAGGTAAAGCAGGAACCAATAGGATAAATGATTGCTCAGAAACCACATGTTAATAAAATGTAAAAAATAATAAATAGAATATCATTTATTAAATATATCAATACATTAATACAATAAATACATCAATACATTAGAAATCAGACTAAAGAAGTTGTAAAAACCAAATTATATTCTGAGGGAAGGCCATGGTACTCCATCCCCTCTTCATTACAAGTATGGAGGACTAAGTGTGAAAAAATACATACAGTTTTTTCATGTGTTGGATAGGAGGGGATGAAAAAGACCTAGGTTGAGAAGTGCAGGTGGCATGTTAACGAAAAACAGCCACAATGAATTATTTTAAGAAGAATAGATTTTTCTCCTACTGAATTGCCAGAATCTTATGAATTCTCTAGTAACAGTGAAGGGGTGGTTCCTGTCTGAAATCTCTTTATTTCAAAATATTCTGTTTCTCTTTACTATGACTTTTCTGATGAGTAATAAGGCCAGACTTCCTCCTAAAGCCTTTCCCACACTCATTACATGCAAAGGGTTTCTCTCCAGTGTGAGTTCTCTGATGTCCAGTAAGGTATTGACGATGGCTGAAGGCTTTTCCACATTCCTTACATAGAAAGGGTTTTTCTCCAGTATGAATTCTGTGATGGATCGTGAGATTGTTCCTCTGACTAAAACCTTTCCCACATTCCTTACATATAAAGGGTTTCTCTCCAGTGTGAGTTCTCTGATGTACAGTAAGTCCTAGTCTCTCACTGAAGGCTTTTCCACATTCATTACATACAAAGGGTTTCTCTCCAGTGTGAGTTCTCTGATGTACTTTAAAGCCTCTTCTCTCACTGAAGGCTTTTCCACATTCATTACATATAAAGGGTTTCTCTCCAGTGTGAGTTCTCTGATGTACTTTAAAGCCTCCTCTCTCACTGAAGGCTTTTCCACATTCATTACATACAAAGGGTTTCTCTCCAGTGTGAATCCTCTGATGTACCATAAGGCTTCCTCCTTGGCTGAAGGCTTTTCCACATTCCTTACATTGGAAGGGTTTCTCTCCAGTATGAACTCTCTGATGAATAGTGAGTGTGTAACACTGACTAAAACCTTTCCCACATTCCTTACATACAAATGGTTTCTCTCCAGTGTGAGTTCTCTGATGTACAATAAGGCTTCCTTGATGGCTGAATACTTTTCCACATTTGTTACATACAAATGGTTTCTCTCCAGTGTGAGTTCTCTGATGTACTGTAAGGTTTCCTCTCTCACTGAAGGCTTTTCCACATTCATTACATGCAAAGGGTTTCTCTCCAGTATGAATTCTCTGATGAATACTGAGATTGTACTTCTGACTAAAACCTTTCCCACATTCCTTACATACAAAGGCTTTCTCTCCAGTGTGAGTTCTCTGATGTTCAGTAAGGAAATCTTGATGACACCCACTAGAGTCTCTGATCTTGGGACTCCAGGCTCCTTGTTGCTTCTCCAACACACAGATCAGGTCCAGTCTGGAAACAGGAATCCCCACAGAGAGCAGGTTCTGGTAGTTCTCCAGCATCACATTTCTGTGCAGGGCCCTCTGGGCAGGCTCCAGAAGCCTCCACTCCTCACTGGTGAAGTCCACAGCCACATCCTGGAAGGTCATGGGTTCCTGAGTTGGGGCTATGAGAAAGCCGGAAGTCACAGCCTCTTTGGGCTCCATCTGCTGCCTGGGGATGAGCAGAGTCTCCACAGTTCTGGGGGCTTCTCCACTGAACTCACCACTCCTGTCAGTTGAACTGCTGAGTGTAGGGCTTCAGGTCCAGGGTCTCACTTGATTGCCAAATATAGTGTACTCTTTTCAGCCCCCAAATTGGGAAGACAAAATTTACTATGCTTTCTAGAGGCCCACAATGCGTGCCAAAAGTTATTGTCCAGACTAGGTCTCTGGAGGATCTCAGGACCAACCTTGGTCTTAATGGATTAGTGAAGGGGGCAGGAGAGCCACCAGGACAGTCCAAGATGAAGTGTCTCTTTCCAGTCTTCTCAGCCCTTAAATACCTCAGCATGATTACATCAGCACAGCACACTGAGCAAGTGGTAACTAGGGCAGCAGGACATCCCACAGCACATTGTGTTAACACATTTGTTAAGTATAAGTACCCCGCTGTTGACATGTAAACAGAACACAGGTGGTTACTCCCTCATTGACTTCTCCTGAGAGGTGAGAACACCAAAGAGAGGTGGGAAGATAATCAGACATGGTCAGCAGGTTCTCTCTGAGCCAAAGGCTCTTATACCTTACCCAGAGTTCCCCCACTCTCTGAGGCCCTCTGCCAATCAACACAAACACAAGTAGATGAAATGTCTCTTGGCATCAGCTTAGGGCGGGCTCCAGCACTTGGAACCATCCACCTGGGACAAATCTAGTTGGAAGACCCCAAGTGTTTGGAGGGAACAGATCCTTCTCTTTCCCAGTCATCAAGAACCACAAGCTCCCAGGGAGCCAGGCAAGTCTCACCCCTGCCCTGAGACTGAGTCATCCCCCCAGTGTCCCTTGAGGAGGGGGGGGCTCAAGCACTGCCAGGGCTGCCAGCCACTGTCCCCTCCTGGCCTCACCCAGGGAGACTCCGGGCCCAGGAAGAGCCGCATCCCCGGGGCCTCGGGCTCCTTGCAGCCCAAACCTCCCCCGGGACCGGCAGGGCGGCAGCCTGTGGGGAGGGCTCAGCCACAGCCAGGGAAGCCCCGGGACAATGGGAAGCCCCACAGCCCGGCTCAGCCCCGGCCCCCGAGAGAGGCTGAGGTCACCATGGCCTCCGGCCCTTCCCGCTGCCGGAACCCCGAGGTGTGCGGTCCCCTCCTTTCCCCACCCCCAGCAATGACCCTCCAAGGGGCTGGGCCAACGCTTCTTGGAGGAGGAGCCACGGGCTGGGCCGGACCAGGAGAGGGCTTCCGAGCCGGACAGAGGATGCAGGAGTGACCGGAGAAGAATTGGGGGCGGGGGACCCCGAGACAGGAGACCAAAGCTGCAGCGACAACGGGACACCACGTGGGGGAGGGGAGAGAGGGCAAGGAGAGGAGGCGGCAGGGGCACAGCCGCCGTGGGGGAGGGGACGCTCCTGAAAGGGGCGGTGGCAGGACCCCCGAGGGAGGGGAGGCTGCGGGCGATGGGGGGCTGCACGCACACTCACAGGCACCTCACGAACGCTAGTACTGGCGCACACTTAGGAGCTTGTACACACACGTGTGCGAGACACCATGGCCACAGAGGACTGTGGCTCAAGGGGGGGGGGGGGGCCTCAGCAGTGCCCATGCGCGTGCGCACTCTCAGGTCCGAAGCCTGGGGACCCTCCTCCTGCCCGAGCTAACAGCGGGAGCCGGGGCCACGCGTGCGCAGTGACACAAACCGCAGGGCTCGCTCAGTCCCGGGGATTTGGAAAGGTTTTCTTCAGCCCCACAATTCAGCCCGCGGCTTTCCGGAATTGTCGTCCGGCGGTCACGGGCGCACAGGCTGCTGGGAAACCTTAGCTTCGGTCACCCCGGCGTTTGTGGGCAAGGTCCCGGCTCTGCTTGTCAGGGGCGGCCCCGACTTCCCCCGGCTTTCCTCGAGGAGCCAACGGCTTTCACTTGGGCGGCTGCGGTCTCTGTGGGCGGGGATCCGCCAGCCCGAGGAAGTCACCGCCGGCGGCGCCTCCGGCTTCTCCCTCCCTTCGCCGGGGTCGCGGCTGTTTGGGGTCTGTAAGGGGGAGCTCCGAGCCCCTTCCCCTTCTCTCCGCCTCCCCCGGTACACAACAGGCGTTTAATAAAGGTTCCCTGACTTGGAGCTGCTCCCCTCTGACAGGCCTCGCCTCTGCCCGCAGCTCTGCGGAGACAATGGAGGCCCGGGAAGCTGCGCTCGGGACAGCCCGTGCTGCTCTCTAACGCGGCCGGGACGGGAACACGATGAGGCCCGGCTGCTTTCCGGGCCCGGAACCGCACGGACTCTACGTCTCCCCGTCAGCCCGGGAGCTCCGGGAGGCCCGGAACCGTGTGGCTTCTTCTGTTCCCCTGGCCTGAGCCCCGTCTCTGGGCCGCCCCAGGCGCTGCGTCCGCCTTTGTTAGCTTATGTGCCGCCCAGAGGGGAAGCCTTTCCTCGTGTTCTTAGTCCTCAGCATTAAGCGGTCCCTCCCCGGTACCACGTGCACCCCCTGCTTCTCCAAGCTGTGTCGCACCAGCCCTTTTCCCAGGCAATGGTGAGGCCCCTGAGGAGTGTTGGAGCCCAGAATTTTGCAGAAACGTCACACGTGCGCGTCGACTGGATTGAGTAGAACTCTCCTAGTGTTTTGCATTTTCTGAGGTGTAGGAACAGCACCAATGAACCGTTTGGGTTTTGCGTTTGTTTTATTTTGTTTTGTTTTTTTGGATCACCTCAGGAAATCTGTTCTATATCTTTTTCTCTCAGAGTCGGGAACAATATAATGGTGCAACAAATAGGAACAATCGGGTTTTTTCTTTACTGTGCATTTTGGACTTCAGTTATGTTGGTAGCAATCTGAGAATAATAATAGTAATAATAACAGTAACCAACATTTTTAGAATGAAATAGCCCAGGCAATAACATTCAGGACAGCCGAGGAGTTGGTAATTTTGAGAGCGTTTATTACAGCCGGTGCGACCTCCCGGGAGCGTTCCCTCAGGAACAGAAGTAGAGACAGCCTCATAAAGCAGTCTCGTTCAGCCTTGCAGTTATTTTGGGTGTTAAACATTGACTGGACTTTCCACTTACAGGCAGAAAGATAGGGGGCTTACAGGTGACAGGAGAATGCACAGTGGCAGATGTTGACATAGAGTATTGGAACAGGTCAGGGGTATCTGACATCGTTAGGCAAGTATTCTGTCTGCACATACTTGAGCAAGCACTTTACCTTCCCTTAATTTACCTTAAGCAACATGTTCCTGTAAGCCTGAGGCCCCCCGGACCCAGGACTGAGGAGGGGCCAATCTTTTGCCCATTGCAATAATACCTGACAGCTGCCAAGTGCTTTGCAAAGATTGTCTCATTTGACCCTCACAATAAGCCTCAGGTGGATGCTGTTATTATCTCCATTTATAAGTGAGGAGAGGAAATGGTTTGTCCAGAGTCGCACAGTTAGGAAGTGGCTGAGGTTGGATTTGGACTCAGGTCCAGGCCAGAACCTTATCTACTGTGCCATTGAGCTGCTTTTAATGGATGAGGATGAGGAGGTAGAGGTAAAGGAGGAAGAGGAGGGGGAGGAAGAGGAGTAAGAGTAGGGGGAAGAAAGGACTGAGGAGAAGGAGAAAGAAGAGGAAGTGTGAAGGAGGAAGAGAGGGGAAGAAATGAAGGAAGAACAGGTGGAGGAGAAGGAGAGGGAGAAGAAGAGGGAGAGGAGAAAAAGAAGAGTGTGTGTGTGTTTAGTATAAGAAAGGAAAAAGGAAGGGAACTCTCTTAGGTGACTAGAGATAGAATTGGGGTGATATCAATTATCTCCAGACTATCTTGTCTAAATCTTGTTTTTACAGAGTTGTTTGCAAGTGCTCCTTCCTCTCCTTTCTCCATTTAAATATAAACTCAAGCGCAGGGCCTATTTTTTGGCTTTTCTTTATATTTTTAGTGATTATCACAATATAGAAGGTGTTTAATAAATGCTTATTGACTAAGTGTAACATGCATTCTGGGAGAGGAGCTTCTATTGAAGTTACTTATTAAACTTTCATTGATCTTATTTCCTGAAGGAAGGCTGAGTCCATCAGCATTATAAAGTACTTATTATGTTACACATTGTTCTAAGCACTTGGGAAAATCCCAAAAAACAGTCTTCTCCTCCCCAACCCAAAAAATCTTTGCTCTCATAAAACTTATATTCTGAGGAAGAGGATGAAGGAAAGGGAGCACAGAAAAAGCTGTATATAGCTGTATAAAAGATTTTTGATATCACCCCAAATCCATCTCTAGTCACCTAAGAGAGTTCTCTTCATTTTTCCTCTCTTATACTAAAGTGTTAAGTTAGTTTTGAGCTTTAATGAGTCCAGGCATATGAACTTCTATAGAGATGACTTACAAACTGGAAACAGATGATATTTAAAAGTTTATTAATTTCCTTTCTTTTACATTTATTTAGTTTAAAAAGTTTTGAATAATAATTTTTAATTTTAGTTCAATTTTTTGGATGATACTTTCTCAAAGAAGAGTAGACAAGGTCTTCATTGCCATCTTGGGGTATACCTGACTTATTTTCATTGAATTTTGTTGTTGTTGTTGAAGGTCACACCAAAGTTGTCAAACACCCTCTTTGGGGGGATGATCTTAAGGCTAGGATTACATATAACATCGTCTCAGTCACTGAGCAACAGCTGATGAAAGGTTTTATGAAATTCGAAAATTGAACTAGAGAAATGAAATATAGCAAATGATGGTGATTATCTTGAATTTTAATCAGAAATATTCAGTATTTGAACATTTTAAAGAAATCGACCTTTGGCATGTTTTTATACTTATTTATTTTAATCCTTCAGAAATTATTAAAGCTTAAAACTGAAGTAAAAATTTAGGAAACTATGAAACACATTTAGAATACACAGAAGATAATCTTGGGGGCAGCTAAGTGGTGCAGCTTATAGAATATGAGGCTTGCATTAGGAAGACCTGAGTTCCAATCTGATCTCAAGAGGTGTGACCTTGGTGTGACCTTGGTGTGACATGGTTGTTTAATGGCTCCCTATTAGGAAAAGCCAGAAGTCAAAGAATGATGAAAAGGCAACAGATTTTTGATATCACCCCAAATCGATCTCTAGTCACCTAACAGAGTTCTTTTTATTTTTCCTTTCTTATACTGATCACATACACTCTTCTTTTTCTTCTCCTCTCCCCCCTTTACAGGGAGAAGTGCTGGCAATGTCTGGATTAGCTTCACACCTCCCTTTGGTGTTCTCACCTTTCTTGAGAAGTCAAGGAGAGAGTGAACATGTCTGTTCTATTTACATATCAACAGCAGGGTGCTTATACTTAACACATGTGTTAACTCAGTGTGCTGTGGGATGCCCTGCTGCCAGAGTTAACACTTACTCAGTGTGCTGTGGTGATGTAATCATGCTGAGGTATTTAAGGGCTGAGAAGACTGGAAAGAGACATTTCATCTTTAACCTTCCTGGTGGCTGTCCTGCCTTCTTTCCTCCTCCACTAAGACCAAGGCTAGTCCCAAGATCCTCCAAAGAGCTAGTCCGGACACTACTTTTTGGCATCCAGTCTGGGCCTCTAGAAAACATAGTATATTTTGTCACCCCAATTTTGGGGCTCAAGATAGTGCACTATATTTGGCACCCAAGTGAGGTCCTGGACCTGAAGTCCTATACTCAGCAGCTCAACTGACAGGATTGGTGAGTTCAGTGGAGAATTTCCCCAGACCTGTGAAGATTCTGCTCATCCCTAGGCAGGAGATGGAGCCCAAGGACGGTGTGACTTCTGGCTTTCTCATGGTACCCATTCAGGAACCCGTGACCTTCTGGGATGTGGTTGTGGATTTTACGAGTGAGGAGTGGAGGCTTCTAGACCCTGCCCAGAGAGCCCTGCACAGGAATGTGATGCTGGAGAACTACCAGAACCTGCTCTCTGTGGGGATTCCTGTTTCCAGACTGGATCTGATCTCTGTGTTGAAGGAGCAAGAAGGAGCCTCGAGTCCCAAGAGCAGAGACTCCAGTGGGTCTCATCAAGATTTGCTTACTGTACATCAGAGAACTCACACTGGAGAGAAACCATTTGTGTGTAAGGAATGTGGGAAAAGTTTTAATTGGAAGAACGCTCTCACTGTTCATCAGAGAGTTCATTCTGGAGAGAAACCCTTTTTATGCAAGCAATGTGGGAAAGGTTTTAGTCAGAGGATCAATCTCACTATTCACGAGAAAGTTCATACTGGAGAGAAATCCTATGAATGTAACAAATGTGGAAAAGTCTTCACCCGTCAAGGAAACCTTACTGTACATCAGAGGATTCACACCGGAGAGAAACCTTTTGTATGTAATGAATGTGGAAAAGTCTTCAGCCGTCAAGGAAATCTTACTGTACATCAGAGAACTCACACTGGAGAGAAACCCTTTTTATGCAAGCAGTGTGGGAAAGGTTTTAGTCAGAGGATCAATCTCACTATTCATGAGAGAGTTCATACTGGAGAGAGACCCTTTGAATGTAATGAATGTGGAAAAGTCTTTAGCCGTCAAGGACACCTTACTGTACATCAGAGGATTCACACCGGAGAGAAACCTTTTGTATGTGATGAATGTGGAAAAGCCTTCAGCCAGAGAGGCTGCCTTATTGAACATCAGAGAACTCACACTGGAGAGAAACCATTTGTATGTAATAAATGTGGGAAAAGTTTTCGTCAGAGACACCATCTCACTTATCATCAGAGAACTCACACTGGAGAGAAACCCTTTGCATGTAATGACTGTAATTAGTAAGACGTCGAGCCTTATTACTTATCACAAAATTCATACTGGAGAGAAACAGAATTTGTTGAAATAGAGATTTCAGACAGAAACTGGCCCTTCACGGCCACCAGAAATTTATATGATTTTGGCAGCTCAGTAGGAGAACTATCTATCCTTTCTAAAATAATTCATGGTGGCTCTTTTTTGTTAACATGCCACCTCACTTCTCAACCTGGGACATTTTTTCCCCTCCACATTCAACACATGAAAAAACTCACATTGTCTGTATTGTTTCACAGTGAGTCTACCATACTTGTAAAGATGGAGTACCATGGTCTTCCCTCAGAATTTGATTTGGCTGTTATTATTTCTTTAGTCTGATTTCTAATGTATTGATGTATTTCATAAATGTAATTGATGTATCTAATGTATTAATAAAACAATGTATTGATGTACTTAATAAATGATATTCTATTCAGTTTTTACATTGTATTAGTATATGATTTTTGAGTAATAATTTATCTTTTTTGGTGCCTCCTTTAGCTGTATGCCACAAATTTTGGAATATTGACTCCCTTTTACCACTGTCTTTGAAGCTGTTCCTGTTTCTACAATCTGTCCCTTGCCTGACATATTTAACAATTCACTATTTCAGTTTCCATTTAAAAGTAACTTTTGCAGTGCTGTCTGAATTGACTATTATTTAACTTATGTTATCATCTGTGAAGTAAATGATTAGAATTTCAGATATATATATATATAAATTTCCTTTTAAAAAAAAAAAAAAGGAAATTCCTTGGACAGCAAGTAAATCAAATCAGTCAATTCTTGAATAAATACATCAAATTCCACATTGGAAAGACAAAAACTAAAATTGAATCTCATATTTTGGCCAATGAAAAGAAAGGACTTATAAAAAAAAGAAAAAGAAAAGTACTGATAATGGGAGAGATTGAAGGGAAAAGGAGAATAGGAAAGAAATTGTCAGTCAAACAAATTGTGACATTATTCCAGTTCATTCATGTGCCATAGCATTGCTTCCTGACATAATTCATCCCACGTTGATATTTGCTTTTATTTTAAGGAAATTTTATATTATGAGCAATCAAACTCTCCCTCTCAGCAATTTCCACCCATAGGTTATGGTTCTTACCTCTATGGATAAATAAAACAATTATAATTTCCCTTCCACATGCTGCCTCTTCAAATAGTTGAAGAGAGCTACCTCTCCTCTCCCAATAAATCTTCTCTTCTTCAGGCTGCTGGACACATTCCAACATATCCATGTCCTTCCTCAATTATAACACCACTATCAATGGGAGAATGTCTGGACAAATTATGATACATGAGTCTGATACAATAATATTGTAGTATGAGAAATGATGAAGTGTTACACCCCTATGGACTACTCTAACCTGATAGCTCCCCTTAAAGCTACTCTTAATGCCCATCCATCGACGGCACGGCTAGGCCACACTTACCCATCTTCGGGCACCAACCTGGATCCTATAGAGACAGACCACCATTAGGTAGGGGTGAAGCAAAAGAGAACTTTATTCTGAGATAGCACATATTTATACCCCACTGATGATATGGGGGAAGGGGGAAGTCCTCTAGGAACCTGGTATAATGGGATTGGCCCAAGAAGAAGGAGGGAGGTGTCCTAGGCCTTGAGAGCACTAAGGAGGGACGCATGGTACCTGGAATCAGACACAGCCTCATGGGGCTGTGCCCCACCTCCACGTAGCACTTGCCTGTGCCTCAGAACCTCTCATCCCTCAGGTCCTCCTACGTGCCTTGAACTGCATTCCTTGCTTCTAGAGGCTTTTTAACCCTTACAATGAAGGAAAAAGTTTCTGAGGAACCTGGAAAGATTTGTATGAACTAATGCAGAGGGATGTAAGCAGAACTGATCCAGGTTTATGAAACTAGTTCTTTCAGATTGATTTATTCCTTTCTGATTACCAACCCCTTCTAGCTGATGCATTATCAATTCAAGAAGCTAGGACCTTTGATCCACAAATTCTGGTCAAAGGTACCCCTTTGAATTCAAATAGGAGATCCAGGCTCTCCCAGCCCCCATGGGATCTGAGCCAACATGGCTTGTCCCAGCCACCATTCTAAGGATGTTGTCAGGTTTCTCAGCCCATACCAAGCAAATTCTAGCCCTCTATGAAACCCACCCAGGAGCCAACTTGGGAGTCCCACCAACGGGCCCCTTTAGCTAAATCTCTCATTACAAAAGAGCCAACCTGGAGTCCTCTCTTTGCAGAGATTCTACACATTGCAGCACCATGCCTGGCACCAATGACTCCCTGCACAGTGAAATCCTATTTCTCATGCCTTCTTATCTCTACCTTCACCTCTTACTAACTAGATTATAATCTTACCTTCAAACCTCATAATAAACCTCTTTTATCAATTTAGGTTTTGGGGTCTGTAAATTCCTTTACAGGGGACTCTTCCGCCACTACTAGACTTTCTTTAACTCCTTATACTTGCTCCAAATCCAAAAGGGTTGCAGGGCAGCTCCATTTGACTCCCTGTACTCTAAACCTGCCACTAGAACTCAACTAAACTCTAATTTCATTTAGGTACCCCAAATCTAGACCTCATCAGAACAAGGACAACAATTTATGCAATAGCAATATAGTATAAAATCTTTGCCATCATATTTTATATAAAATGTGACACAAATCCTTGTTTTACCACAATAATAAAAAATAAAACATTTGTTTTTCAAAAATTCAAAAGAAAGAAAGATTTGGGAGCTGTGATCATTTCAGTGACCAACCATGATTAAATACGACTAGTGATGAAAGATTGTACTGATCTTTATAGACAAAGAACTAACAGATTTAGAGTGCTAACTGAAACATTTTTTGTTTTCCATGGGTAATACTTGAATTGATGTTGCTTGACTTTCAATATTTACAAAAGGGATCATTTTTCCTTCTTAATGAAAATGAAATCATATTTTTTATGGCAAAGTAATTAATAAAATAAAGCACCCAGAAATTTGTTCTGGATGCAGTATACAAATTCATCATAATCCTAATTCTGGATTTAGTGTTCTCATTAATGGACCTTAAGATTATATTAGCTATTTGGAGCTGCTTTCTGATACTGTTGATTCATATTGAACTTCTGATCCACTAAAATAGATTTTTTTCAACAATTCTCAAGCCATACCTCTCCCATCTAATAATTATACAGTTTGTATTTTGACATCATTTTATTCCTATTACATTTCATGTTGTAAGATCTTGTCCATTGTTCTAACCCATAAAGTTCTTTAGGCTTTTGATTATCTCTTACAATGTGTAGTCCATTCTTTCCAACAACTTATCAGCAAATTTGGGATGCATGAGGAGTAGCCACTTTTTGACTTAAAAAGTCAAGTGATGGACAAAATGAGAGGGGGGAAGACAGACAAACAGAGAAAAAGAGAGAGAAAGGGAGAGAGAATGGAATGGGATTCTCTTTGTTGCCTGGAACATAGAGGACACTTAATAAATACTCCGTGATCTACAGATAAGATTGGATTTCAATGAGAAGCCTGATTTTGTTCTGGTTAATCCATCCCTAACTCTTAAATTCAAGGTAGCCACAAACTTCTTCTGGGACACCATAATAAGGGTCCAACAAGATCAGTCCCAATTCACTGGGAACATTCAGACCTAGATCTACTTGCATGCTAAAGGGCATCATACTCACCCACTAATCAAGAAAAGCCTCACACCTCTCATTAGATTTTCAATACTCAGTTCTCCCACCAGCAAATTCTGTCAAAATTGCACACTGTAACTTCAGCCACCAGCCAAGGGCCTTTCCCAGCTCAATTCTCGGTTGATACATAAGGCCATTGTTCAAACCTGTTCCTCTGTACATGAAAGATGAAAGATGTTAATAATACTCTAAAGAATTAAAGAGGGCCAATTTTTTCACTGTGCTTTTTCTCTGTTTGGTACACCTTTGCACAATATGCCTAGAATGATATCTTCACTAAACACTGTACAGACAGATATGCATGAAATTTGATGCACAAAGAAAACAATAGTTATAAACCTTCAATCATTTTTTCTGGAAGGAATGGGGCTCATCTGTCATATAGTCTTCATACTAAAAAAATCATGTTAAATGACTCCTGGGGTATAATACATTTGTTTTTTATGGTTGGATGAGTTTTTGACAAAATGAGAAGTCATTTACTTCATCGAGAGAGGGAAGGAAGATTATAGAATGTCAGAGTTGGAAAGGAGCAGAGATATTATCAGTTCCTTGTTAATTATTATTTAGCCTTCACTTGCTGATCTAGAAGAATGGAAAACTTCCTATCTTCCAAGGTAGCCTAATTTACTTGCTCAGAAGATGGGGAGATTTTTGTATTACAAAAGATCTAATTTTTTCTCTCTGCAATTTCTATCCATAGATTCTAGTTTTTATTTTTTGTTTTAAAACTTTTCAAAAACTTTCTTTTAAATCTAATTCCTTTTCAACATTCCATCTTTTTCTGACTCTTTGGACCCATAACACTATTCAAAATGATGTCAGGAATAACTCCCTGTTGTTTTTTGTTCCTATTATTGTGATGGTAATTATGGTGATGATTGTAGTTGTGGTGCTGATAAGTCATTTCAGAATATCTCAAGAGTCTAAATTAATTTCTCTTAGCACCTGGGAAGTGCATCTGCTATCCAGAATTAAGCAGCTGAAAAGCAGTCCTTACACAATTCACATTTTCAGCTAATGAGTTTTTCTAGGAACTAGTTGGGTAGCTGGATGGTTCAATGGATAAAGGGCCAGCTCTGGAGTCAAGACCTGAGTTCAAATGTGGCTTCAGACATCATGTAGATTGGGTCTTCTAAAAAGGTTTTGCTATTTTTACTTTCTAGTAGTAGCAACTCAGGCCTATGATTCTTATGAACCTCCTCCTTCAAGATTCTCTTTTTTAAAATTTATCTGTAGAGCAAATATGTGAATCACAAAAATCTGACCTGGTGTTAAAATATTCCTTCTATTTCCATTGCTCACTATGTGCTACAGAACAATAGAGACACATCAGACCACTTATGAATAGGTTAGCAGGTGTTTTAACTATATTGTTTAAGATTATTTTTATTTCCTAAAATATTTAACAGTGAATTTTTCAATATTTAACCTTTTATTGTTTCCATGTGCATGCTAAAATGATAAATCCTTTTTAAAGTTTTCTGTTCCAGCTCCTATTTTTCCATCTTTCTTTATGTTGCCCACTCCTTGACTTGACAAGCATTTAGATATTGATTATACATGTTCAATCATGAAAAAGTTCCATTTTGGTCATTGTATAAAAGAAAATAAAGAAAATGACAATAGCATTCTTCAATTAGTAATCAGAAAATATTAATTTTTTGTGATAGTGTACAGTCTTTCATCATTACTCCTTGCAGAATGTCATAGATCATTGTATTGTGGACAATTGCTACATCCCTCAATGTACAATATTGCTTTTCATGGTGTACAATGTTTGCCAGGTTCCATTCACATCCCTTTGAATCATTGTATCTAATTCTTCCCGAGTTTTTTGCACTCTTGTTTCATCTTGTCTCTCCTCAAAAGTGTTTGCTTCTAAACACCTTCTGGCTCACAATGCACTTTCTTCCATCACCCTTCCCTCTTGTTGTAACACAAAACCCTCCTACTTTCCTGCAGGGAAGAAGGGAGAGATATCTATACTCACCTGAGTGTTCATATTACTTCCTCTTTGAGTTAATCCTGCTGAGACTGAGATACACTCATGCCCCCTGGTCTCCTCCTCCTTCCCTACAATGTTATGGGCCAGAACTCTGAACTTGAAATGAGGATTCTTACAAGGCGCTAAGTCAGTGGAATTAATAG
This sequence comes from Sminthopsis crassicaudata, assembly GCF_048593235.1. Taxonomy (NCBI): domain Eukaryota; kingdom Metazoa; phylum Chordata; class Mammalia; order Dasyuromorphia; family Dasyuridae; genus Sminthopsis; species Sminthopsis crassicaudata. Next base: position 541,628 of record NC_133617.1, on the reverse strand, counting down.
GACAATGGTTATCTAGTTAGCATGGTGATTAATAGCTCTCTGCTTCAGTACATGTACTTCATACTTAATATTGGTCTACAAGATTCACACTTATGTAATTATAATAGAATATACAACAGCCCCCACGGAAGCAGAGACACATTCATTTCATCATCTACCTTTGTGGTCACTGGAGGCTGAAGCACAAGCTCGGGGACTCAGGGCCAGATTCATTCACTCCATCTCACACCATCCTGGAGCCTGGCCTCCTGTACATCCCCTACTGAGACCAAGGCTGGTCTGAAAGACTCTCTAGAAAGCTGCCCAGCCCCAGGAAAGGAGAACATAAAGAATTTTGACTTTAACACCTGGCTATTCTCCCAGTGATTACTGAATTGAAACAAAGGCTGGTCCAGAGACCTCCAGAAAACCAATAAGAACATTAAACAATGTAACAGCTTTTTTGTCAGATAATTTCTGATTTTCCATCTTTCCATTTCCTTCTCCTGTCTACTCTTCTGCCTTCTTGGTTCCACCTTCCAAGATAGAGTTCTCCATATGAAATAATATTCTAAAAATGATACCAGAGGAAGAATCTAGAAAAATTTTGATAGATTAAATTATTGGAATTAAGAATTGAAGACAAAATTTTGGTAGGAATACATTGAGTCTTACACTTAATTTCACCTGTCAGACTAAAAAAGGGAAAATCATCGTGATACAATCAACTGATGAACATTTATTAAGAACTTGTTATATACAAGACATTGACCCAAATGATTGGAAGCCAAAAGCAGCAGTAGACAGTCCTTCCATCAAGAATCTCACAATCCAGTGGGGAAAACTAGAAGAAAACTAATATGTATAAATTATATATACATACATATATATATATATATATATATATATACATAATTTAAAAATAGGAATGAATTGTTTTAGAAAAGCTGACAAAGATGGCACAGTAAATGGAACACAGAGCTTACAGCGTCTGGAAGACTTGAAGTCAAATTCAGGGTCAGAAACTTAGTTAGCTGGATGACACATGATATGTTACAATTGATCTCATCTGTAAATTGGCCTAGAGAAGAAAATGGCAACAGAACAAAGTGTCTTTTCCCAAAAAAAAAAAAAAAAAAAAAAACTCAAATGTAGTCACAAAGACTCTCATTGATTGATTGATTGAGCCAGGAAATAAGTGGTAATTTAAAAAGCATTTATAATGACAATTATTGAGGTATTGCTTAGAAACAGATGTCACTGAAGGACATAGAAATCTTAGGGAAAATTATACATACATATATATTTAAGGAAATGATCCTAATATGTTCAGTTTTAGTTTCTCTCCTACTTTCTATATTTAGTTCCTTAAAGAGTACCATTCACCTGGATTTAAACAGTCAACTCTATTTTATAGGGGGAATACACAAACACAGAGAAATGGATGTGCCTCAGGCTTGTCTTTAGACACTAATTTTCTTCATTGGGTTTGAGTCCAAAGTAACAAGGATCATCCTTAACTATTTACACAAATGCCAATGTCACAAAAAGATGAGTGACAAAATGTACTTCCTTTCTTCCTCCATCCCTCCCTCTTTTCCTTCCTTCGTTCCTTCCTTGCTTCCTTCCTTCCTCTGACTTTGTGTGACCCTGCATAAATCACAAGTTCCCTTGCTCTCTGTTTTGTGATATATAAAACAAGATTTGTCTTAAAGACCTCTAAGATCCCTTCTGGTCCTGTTTCTGTGAGCCTGTGATCATGCCTGCTTGGTGCTAGAGTCTCAGTGTTGGAATTGATGCACCTGGACCAAACTCAGAAATGGGCTGTCATTTCAGCTAAATCTAAAAAATTAATTATCCTCCTTGCAAAATCAATTGCTTTTTCATCATTCTTTGACTTCTGGCTTTTCCTAATAGTGAGCCTTTAAAAATCAATGTCACAGCAGGATCACACCTCTTGAGATCCCATTGGAACTCAGGTCTTCCTAATGCAAGCCACCTGTTCTATATCCTGCACCACTTAGCTGCACCCAAGATTATCTTCTGTGTACTCTGAATATGTTTCATAGTTTTCCAAATTTTTAGTTCTGTTTTCAGCTTTAATAAATTCTGAAGGATAAATATAAATAAGTATAAAAACATTCCTAAAGTTGATTTCTTAAAACTTTTTAAATACTGAATATTTAGTATTAAAATTTAAGATAATCACCATCTTTTCTTATACTTCATTGCTCCAATTTTTGAACTTCATAAATCCTTTCATCAGTTGTTGCTCAGTGACTGAGAAGATGTCATGTGTAATCCTAGCTTCAAGATCAGCTCCCAAAGAGGATTTTTGACAACTTTTATGTCATCATCAACAACAACAACAAAATTCAATGAAAATAGGTCAGGTACCTAAGAGGGCAAAAATGAAGACCTCATCTACTCTAGTTTGAAAAAGTATCATCCAAAAAATTGAACTAAAATTTAAAATTATTATTCAAAACTTATAAAACTGAATAAATGTAAAAGAAAGGAAATAATTAAACTTTCAAATGTCATCTGTTTCAAGTTTGTATGTCATCTGTATACAAGTTTATATGCCTGGACTCATCAAAGCTTAAAACTAAATTAAGATTTTTCAAACACTTTAGATACTGCTTATAGTCTATGCTCCCTCCCTTTCCTTCCTCTTCTTACTCAGAATATAAGTTTTATGAGAGCAAAGATTATTGGGTTGGGGAGGAGAAGACTGTTTTATGGTATTTTCCCAATGTGTGTAACATAGTAAGAACTTCATAATGCTGATGGACTCAACCTTCCTTCAGGAAATAACCTAAATGAAAGTTTAATTAGTAACTTCAATAGAAGCTCCTATTCCAGGATGTATGTTACAGTTAGTCAATAAGTATTTATTAAACACTTTCTGTTGTGTGATAATCACTAAGAAGATAAAGAAAAGCCAAAAAATAGCCCCTGCTCTTGAGTTTATAATCTAATGGAGAAGGGAGAGGAAAGAGCACTTGCAAACAACTCTGTAAAAACAAGATTTAGATAAGATTAACTGGAGATAATTAATATCACCCCAATTCTATCTCTAGTCACCTACCAGAGTTCTTTTCCTTTTTCATTTCTTATACTAAATAAACACCCTCTTCTTCCTTTTCTCCTTCTCTTTTTCCTTCTCTTCTTTCTTCTCCTCCACCTGTTCTTCCTTCTCTTCTTCCTCTCTCATCCACCTTCACCATGTCCTCTTCTTTTTCCTTCTCCTTTTTCTCACCCCTTCCTTCCCCCACCTCCTCCTTCTCCTACTCTTCCCCCTTTGCCTCTACCTCCTCATCCTCATTCTCATCCATTAAAGGCAACTAAATGGCATAGTGGATAAAATTGTGGCCTGGACCTGAGTTCAAATCCAACATCAGACACTTCCTAACTGTGTGACTCTAGACAAACCATTTACTCTCCTCTCTTATAAAATGAAAATAATAAGAGCATCCTCCTGTGAGGCTTTTTTCGAGGGTCAAATGAGACAATCTTTGCATAGCATTTGACATATATTAGGTATTATAAAACTGTTAACTATTATTATTCTCAAATTACTTACAATATACCTGAAGTCCAAAAATGCCCAGTAAAGAAAAACTTGGTTGCTTTTATTTGTTGCAGCATTATATTCTTTCTTGCTTTAAAAAAAAAATAGAATATGTTTCCTGAAGTGGTACCCCCCCAAAAAAAAACAAAAACAAAAACAAAAACAGAAAACAAACTGTTCAGTTGTGCTATTCATACACCTGAAAAAATACAGAACATGAGGTGAGTTCAACTCAATCAAATCATCATGTATCTGTGTGGAAAGGTGAAGAATTTACAGATTAAGCACATATTGATCAGAGACTATTAGCTAAAGAAGATCAAGCCTATAAGCCTCAGTCACGTGCTTTTATCTAAGGTCTAGACTATATTCTATTGTCCAGAGAAGGGATTAAAAACATATACATGGCCGAAGAAGCTGGATATCACCATGTCTACTACATTCCACTGACCAAGTAAGGGAATACAGACTTCTGTGACCAATCAAAACATATGGAAGCCAGGATTTTGGAGGTTCTTTGTCTGAAATGTATAAAAGCTGTGAACATTTTCAAGGGAGTGGCCCTCTCCTGCAGTGAATTTGGCTCACAGACCAGGATGGGGTCCACTTCTTGAGATTCCAATAAATAATTCTGCTTTCTATGAGTGATCTCTGTAGTAGTCAATTTGTGTAGGTCTTTCTGTCCCAAAAAGTTGGGGGCTTGTCCAGGATGGGTCTTTGAGGGAAATGGTTGTGCACCCCAGACAAGGACAGGTGCCCACAAAGCAGTTTTCTCCATGGTCTCTGGCTCTGGATGAGCAGCCTCCCTCCCCTCTTTGACAACGATCTGAGGCAGAGATACTCAGTGGAAAGCAGAATTTAAAATTGCAGGAAGTAGAGTCCTGATTGGCTGACATAGTTTTAGAATCCATACTTGTTGGCTCTGTAAGCTCTCAGAATACTTTGGGGGTTTTATTGGTGGGGTCTTAGGGAACCTGAGTGAATAGCCCTTGATAAATTTTGTTGAGTACTGGACTGTGACAAGCCCCAGTATTAAAGAACTGTGAAATGAGCAGGATCAGGAGATCATTACATACTTCAACAACAATATTATATGGTGATCAATTCTGATGGACATGGCCCTCTTCAACAATGAGATGAACCAAATCAATTCCAATAGAGCAGTAATGAACTGAACCAGCGAAAGAATTCTGGGAGATGAATATGAACCACTACACAGAATTCCCAATCCCTCTATTTTTGTCTGCCTGCATTTTGGATTTCCTTCACAGGCTAATTGTACATTGTTTCCAAGTCTGATTCTTTCTGTACAGCAAAATAACTGTTTGACATGTATACATATATTGTATTTAATTTATACTTTAACATATGTAACATGTATTGGTAAACCTGCCATCTGGGGGAAGGGGTGGGGCGAATGAGGAGAAAAGTTGGAACAAAAGGTTTTGCAATTGCAAAAGCTTAAAAATTACCTATGCATATATCTTGCAAATAAAAAAAAAAATAAAATTAAAAAAAAGAATCCTACATATAGGGGATGCCAATAAAATTACATTTTTACAGAAAAAGGGATGGGAGGCAGTAGCAGGGGATTTTAGATAAGCCAGGACTAAAATCCATTATCCAAAGAAGGGATTAAAATCTATTACATTCCACTGACCAAGTAGGAGAATACAGACTTATGTGACCAATCACAACATATAGACTGTGGGATTTTGAAGGTTCTTTGTATGAAATGTATAAAAGATGTGAACATTTTATTGGAAGTGGCCCACTCCTGCTTTGAATTTGGCTCACAGACAGGATGGGATCAGCTTCTTGAGATTCTAATAAATAATTCTGCTTTCTTTGATCTCTGTAGTAGTCCATTTGGGTAGGTATTTTTGTCCCCCCCCCCAAAAAAAATGAAGTATCTACAAAATTCTGGGCTTCAAAGCTCTTCAAAGACCTTACAATTTACTGGGATAAAGGGGTGGTGGAATACAGCTTGTAAAAGTCGGAGGAATGATAACGGGGAAAGGGACTACTTAAGGACTAAGGACATAAGGAAAGACTTCCCCTTTGAGGCATCACATAAACTAATAAACCATGGATGAAGTGCCTACTATGTCCCAGAGACTGTGCTCAGGTCAAGGTAGGAGAAAAAAGCAAGACAGTTCTGGTCCTCAAGGAGCTCCCCGGCTAACACTCAGAGACTCAGAGTCTGTCCTGTTCTGATACTGTAAAGCAGTCAGGTCTCAATGTGTTCCCCATCCTGGCCTTATTTAAAGAGCAGCACAAGTTGTCATAAGCACAGCTTCCTGGGCCTCTCATTATCTCCAAAGAACTGCAGGCAGAGGTGAGCAACAGGGAGCCAGAGGTGAGTTCTGTCAGATCTGAGAAGCTCCAAGATCCAGCAATCCAGTCAGTGAACCTTTATTAAACCCCTATTATGTACCAGGTGAAGGCAGAAGAGAGAAGGGAAAAGGGAAGCGAAAAGAAGCAATAGACAGTCTCTTCATTAAGGCTCTCACAATCCAATAGGGAAAAGCTCAAGAAAATTAACAAGTATAAATTATATACATAAATTTTAAGTTATATATATATACATATATATTAAATATATATGTATGTATGTATATGTGTGTGTATATATAACATTAAAAACAGGAATGAATTGTTTTAGAAAACCTGACAAAGAGATGGCACAGTTTATGGAACACAGAGTTTGCAGAGTCAGGAAGACTGAATTCAAATCCCAGATCAGAAACCTAGTTGGCTAGATGACAATGGATATGTTACAGTTGACCTCATCTGTAAATTGAGGTAGAGAAGGAAATGGCAACAGAACAAAGTGGCTTTGCCAAAAAAAAAAAAAAAAAAAAAGCCAAATGCAGTCACAAATACTCTGATTGATTAATTGATTCAGGCAGGGAATGAGTGGTAAGTTTTAAAGAATTTTATAATGAGAGATTTTGATTTGAGGTATTGATTAAGGTGTTGATTAGAAAAGGATGTCACTGAGGGATAAAAATTTCCATAGAAATCTTAGAGAAATTTTCATATACATAGATATGTAAGGAAATGCTCATAATATATTCAGTTTTAGTTTCTCTTCCACTTTCTATCTTCAGCTCCTTCAAGAGTACCATTCACCTGGATTTAAACAATCAACCCTACTGTGTAGGGGGAATACACAAACGCAGAAATGGATGTGCCTCAGGTTTGTCTTTAGACACTAATTTTCTTCATTGGGTTTGAGTCCAATGGAACAAGGATCATCCTTAACTATTTACACAAATGACAATGTCCCAAAAAGCTGAATGACAAGATGTATTCCCTCCCTCCCTCCCTTTATTCCTCCCTCCTTCCCTATATCGATCCTTTCTTCCTTCCCTCCTTCCTTCCTTCCTTCTTCTGACCTCTGACTTTGTGTGACCCTGCATAAGAAACAAATTCTCTTGATATCTGTTTTGTGATATATAAAACAAGATTAGTCTTAAAGACCATTAAGATCCCTTCTGGTCCTGTTTCTGTGAGTCTGTGATCATTCCTGCTTGATGCTAGACTCCCAGAGTTGGAATCGATGCACCATGGTGCTCCTGGAGCAAACTCAGGAATAGGCTGTCATTCCAGCTAAATCTATAAATCATATTATTTTCCTTGCAAAAATCAATTACCTTTTCATTATTCTTTGACTTTGGGCTTTTCCTAAAAGTGAGCCATTAAACATCAATGTCACAGGAGGATCATATCTCTTGAGATCACATTGGAACTCAGGTCTTCCTGATGCAAGCCTATATCACTGCACCACTTAGCTGCCCCCCAGATTATCTTCTGTATACTCTGCATGTGTTTTATAATTTCTCTCATTTTTAATTCAGGTTTAAATTTTAATAACTTTTGAAGATAAATATAAATAAGTATAAAACATGCCAAAGGTTGATGTCTTAAAATTTTTTTAAATACTGAATATTTCTTATTAAAATTCAAGATAATCACCATCTTTTGCTATACTTCATTTCTCCAGTCAATTTTTCTTTTTTTTTCAATTAATTTTATAATTATAACATTTTTGACAGTACATATACATAGATAATTTTTTACAATATTATCCCTTGTACTCCCTTCTGTTCCAAATTTTCCCCACCTTCCCTGCACCCCCTTCCCTAGATGACAGGCATTCCCATACATATTAATTATGTTATAGTATATCCTAGATACAATATATATGTGCAGAACCGAATTTGTTGTTGTTGTTGTTGTTTGTTGTTGTTGCAAAGGAAGAATTTGGATTCATAAGGTAAAAATAACCTCGGAAGAAAAACAAAAAATGCAAACTATTTACAGTTATTTCCCAGTGTTCCTTCTCTGGGTGTAGCTGATTCTGTCCAACATTGATCAATTGGAACTGGATTAGATCTTCTCTATGTTGAAGATTTCCACTTCCATCAGAATACATCCTCATACAGTATTGTTGTTTAAGTGTATAATGATCTCCTAGTTCTGCTCATTCATTCACAGTTGATATGTCTCTCCAAGCCTCTCTGTATTCATCCTGCTGGTCATTTCTTACAGAGCAATAATATTCCATAACATTCATATACCAAAATTTACCCAACCATTCTCCAACTGATGGGCATCCATTCATTTTACAGTTTCTAGCCACTATAAAAAGGGCTGCCACAAACCTTTTGGCACATACAGGCCATTCTCCTATTGGAATTCAAAGGGGGCCTTTTGACCAGGATTTGTGGATCAAAGGTCCTAGCTTCTTGAATTGATCATGCAACAGCTAGGAGGGGTTGGGAATCAGAAAGGAATAAATCAATCTGAAAGGACAAGTTTCTTGGACAAGGTCCCTTTAAGAAAGGAACCAAAACCCTTTTCAGTTCTGCCACATCCCTCTGCATCAGTTCATACAAATCTTTTCAGGTTTCTCAGAAACTGTTTCCTTCATCAATTCTCATAACACAATATTATTGTATCAGACTCATGTATCATAATTTGTCCAGACATTGCCCCATTGATAGTGGTGCTACAATTTAGAAAGGACATGGATATGTTGGGATGTGTCCAGCAGCCTGAAGAAGAGAGTTATTGGGAGAGGAGAAGTAGCTCTCTTGAACTGTTTGAAAAGGCAACACATGGAAGGGAAATTACAATTGTTTTATTTATCCATAGAGGTAAGAACCATAACCTATAGATGGAAATTGCTGAGAGGGAGAGTTTGATTCCTCATAATGTAAAACTTCCTGATAATAAAAGTAAATATCAAAGTGGAATGAATTATGTCAAGAAGCAATGCCATGGCACATGGATGAATTGGAATAATGTCACAATGTGTTTGATTGATGATTTCTTTCCTATTCTCCTTTTTCCTTCAATCTTTCCCATTGTCAGTTTTTTTTTCTTTTTTTTGAGTCCTTTCTTTTCATTGGCCAAAATATATGAGATTCAATTTCAGTTTTTGTCCTTCCAATGAGTAATTTGATGTACTTATTCAAAAAGTGACTGATTTGATCTTCTTGCTGCCCAAGGAATTTCCTTTTTTTTTTTAAAGGAAATTAATATAGATATATACATATATACATACATCAGTAATGCTAATCATTTACTTCACAGATGATAATATAAGTTTAATAATAATCAATTCAGACAGCACTACAAAAGTCAGTTTTAAACAGAAAATGAAATAGTGAAATGTTATACATATGTCAGTCAAAGGACAGATTGTAGAAACAGGAACAGTTTTAAAGACAATGGTAAAAGAGTGTTAATATTCCAAAATTTCTGGCATACAGCTAAAGCAGGTACCAATAGGATAAATTATTGCTCAAAAACCTATACTAATAAAATGTAAAAAAAAATAAATAGAATATCATTTATTAAATATATCAATACATTAATACAATAAATACATCAATACATTAAATACATCAGTTACATTATTGAGATACATCGATACATCAGAAATCAGACTAAAGAAGTTATATAAAAACCAAATCAAAATCTGAGGGAAGACAATAGTACTCCATCCCTTCTTCTTTACATGTATGGTGGAGTCAGTGTGAAATAATACATTCAGTTTTTTCATGCGTTAGATTAGGAGGGGATGAAAAAGGCCCAGGTTGAGAAGTGCAAGTGGCATGTTAACCACAAAGAGCCACAATGAATTATTTTAAGAAGAATAGATTTTTCTCCTACTGAGTTGCCAGAATCTTATGAATTCTCTGGTAATAGTAAAGGGGCAGTTCCTGTCTGAAATCTCTCTATTTCAACAAATTCTGTTTCTCTTTAGTATGAATTTTGTGATGAGTAATAAAGTTAAACTTCCTATACTTTCCCATACTCATTACATATAAAGGGTTTCTCTCCAGTGTGAATCCTCTGATGTACAGTAAGGCTTCCTCGGTGGCTAAAGACTTTTCCACATTCATTATATTCAAAGAGTCTCTGTCCAGAATGAATTCTTTCATGACAAATGAGGTATCTTCTCTGGTTGAAGCCTTTCCCACATGGCTTACATACAAAGGGTTTCTCTCAAGTATGAACTCTCTGATGATAAGTGAGATGGTGTCTCTGAGTAAAACCTTTCCCACAGTCCTTGCATACAAAAGGTTTTTCTCCAGTGTGAGTTCTTTGATGTATAGTAAGGCATCCTTGCTGGCTGAAGGCTTTTCCACATTCATTACATTCAAAAGGTTTCTCTCCAGTGTGAATCCTCTGATGTACAGTAAGGTTTCCTTTATGGCTGAAGACTTTTCCACATTTGTTACATTCAAAGGGTCTCTCTCCAGTATGAACTCTCTCATGAATAGTGAGATTGTACCTCTGCTTATAACCTTTCCCACATTGCTTGCATACAAAGGGTTTCTCTCCAGTGTGAATTCTCTGATGTTCAGTAAAGTGTCCTCTCTGGCTGAAGGCTTTTCCACATTCATTACATAGAAAGGGTTTCTCTCCAGTATGAACTCGCTGATGAACAGTGAGAGCGTTCTTCCAATTAAAACCTTTCCCACATTCCTTACATACAAAGGCCTTCTCTCCAGTGTGAGTTCTCTGATGTTCAGTAAGGAAATCTTGATGAGACCCACTGGAATCTCTGCTCTTGGGACTTGAGGTTCCTTGTTGCTCCTTCAACACAGAGATCAGATCCAGTCTGGAAACAGGAATCCCCACAGAGAGCAGGTTCTCATAGTTCTCCATCATCACATTCCTGTGCAGGGCCCTCTGGGCAGGCTCCAGAAGTCTCCACTCCTCACTGGTGAAGTCCACAGCCACATCCTGGAAGGTCACTGGTTCCTGAGTTGGGGCCATGAGAAAGCCAGAAGTCACACCCTCCTTGGGCTGCATCTGCTGGCTGGGGATGAGCAGAATCTTCACAGGTCTGGGGGCTTCTCCACTGAACTCACCAATTCTGTCACTTGAGCTGCTGAGTGTAGGGCTTCACGTCCAGAGACTCACTTGGGTGAGCCCCCAAATGGGGGTGACAAAATTCAGTATGCTTTCTAGAGTTCCACACTGGGTGCCAAAAAGTAGTGTCCAGACTAGCTCTTTGAAGAATCTTGGGACCAGCCTTGCACTTAATGGAGGAGGGAAGGAGGCAGGACAGCCACCAGGATGGTCAAAGATAAAATGTCTCTTTCTAGTCTTCTCAGCCCTTAAATACCTCAGTAAGATTACATCATCACAGCACACAGAGCAAGTGTTAACTAGGGCAGCAGTGCATCCCACAGCAAAATGTGTTAACACAAGTGTTAAGTATAAGTACCCTGCTGTTGATATGTAAATAGAACAAAGGTGGTTACTCCCTCATTGACTTCTCAGGAGAGGTGAGAACACCAACGGGAGATGGGAAGATAACCAGACATTGTCAGCAAGTCTCACTCTAGAGGAGGGAGAGGAGGAAAAAAAGAAGAGTGTGTGTGTTTAGTATAAGAAAGAAAAAATGAAGAGAACTCTCTTAGTTGACTAGAATTAGAATTTGGGTGATCTCAATAATCTCCAGTTTATCTTTTCTAAATCTTGCTTTTACAGTTTGCATGTGCTCTTTCTCTTCACTTCTCCATTAGATTAAAAACTCAAGAGCAGGGGCTATTTTTTTGCTTTTCTTTATATTCTTAGTGATTATCACACAACAGAAGGTGTTTAATAAATGCTTATTGACCAACTGTACATCCTATTGAAATTACTAATTTCATTTAGGTTATTTCCTGAAAGAAGGTTGAGTCCATCAGCATTATGAAGTATTAACTATGTTACACATAGTTGGGAAATGCCAAAAAAACAGTCTTCTCCTCCCCAACCCAAATAATCTTTGCTCTCATAAAAGTTATATTCTGAGGAGGAGGAGAAAGGAAAGGGAGCACAACATCTGCTCTATATATCTGTATCTTTTTAGATACAGCTATCTAAAGTCTTAATTTAATTTTAAGTTTTAATGAGTCCAGACATATAAATTTGTTTTGAGATGACTTACAAACTTGTAATAGATTATATTTAAAAGTTTAATTATTTCATTTCATTTACATTTAGTTATTGTATAAGTTTTGAATAATTTTTAATTTTAGTTCAATTTTTTGGATGATACTTTCTCAAACCAGAGTAAAAGAGGTCTTCATTCTTTTTTTAAATTAATTTTATAATTATAACTGTTTTTGAGAGTACATATGCATGGGTAATTTTTTACAGCATTATCCCTTGCACTCACTTCTCTTTTGACTTTACCCTTCCTTCCCTCCATCCCCTCCCCTAGAAGGCAGGGGGTTTTATACATGTTAAATATGTTATAATATATCCTAGATACAATACATGTGTGTAGAACCTAAAAGTTCTCTTGTTGCACAGGAAGAATTGGATTCAGAAGGTAAAAATAACCTGAGAAGAAAAAAAAATGCCAACAGTTCACACTCATTTCCTAGTGTTCCTTCTCTGGGTGTAGCTGATTCTGCCCATCATTGATCAATTGGAACTGAATTAGATCTCCTCTTTGTTAAAGATTTCCACTTCCATCAGAATACATCCTCATACAGTATTGTTGTTGAAGTATATAATGATTTCCTGGTTCTGCTCATTTCACTCAGCATCAGTTCATGTAAGTCTCTCAATGCCTTATCCTGTATTATAGAGCAATAATATTCCATAACATTCAGGTACCACAATGTATTCATCCATTCTCCAATAGATGGGCAACCATTCATTTTCCAGTTTCTAGCCACTACAAAAAGGGCTGCCACAAACATTTAAGCATATACAGGGCCTTTTCCCTTCTTTAGAATTTCATTGGGATATAAGCCCAGGAGTAGCACTGCTGGGTCAAAGGGTATGCACATTTTGATAACTTTTGGGGCATAATTCCAGATTGTTCTCCAGAATGGTTGGATTCTTTCACAACTCCACCAACAATGCACCAGTGTCCCAGTTTTCCCACATCCCCTCCAACATTCATCATTATTTTTTCCTGTCATCTTAACCAATTTGACAGGTGTGTAGTGGTATCTCAGAGTTGTCTTAATTTACATTTCTCTGATCAATAGTGATTTGGAACACTCATATGAGTAGAAATAGTTTCAATTTCATCATCTGAAAATTGTCTGCTCATATCCTTTGACCATTTATCAATTGGAGAATGGCTTGATTTCTTATAAATTAGAGTCAGTTCTCTATATATTTTGTAAATGAGGCCTTTATCAGAACCTTTAATTGTAAAAATATTTTCCCAGTTTGTTACTTCCCTTCTAATCTTGTTTGCATTAGTTTTGTTTGTATAAAAGCTTTTTAATTTGATGTAATCAAAATTTTCTATTTTGTGATCAATAATGATCTCTAGTTCTCCTTTGGTCACAGATTCCTTGCTCCTCCACAAATCTGAGAGGTAAACTAGCCTATGTTCCTCTAATTTATTTATGATCTCGTTCTTTATGCCTAAATCATGGACCTATTTTGATCTTATCTTGGTATGTGGTGTTAAGTGTGGGTCCATGCCTAATTTCTGCCATAATAATTTCCATTTTTCCAAGCAGTTTTTGTCAAATGAATTCTTATTCCAAAAGTTAGGATCTTTAGGTTTGTCAAATACTAGATTGCTATAGTTGTTCACTATTTTTTCCTGTGAACCTAACCTATTCCACTGATCAAGTAGACTATTTCTTAGGCAATACTAAATGGTTTTGGTGACTGCTGCTTTATAATATAGCTTTAGATTAGATACAGTTAAGCCACCTTCATTTGATTTTTTTTTTCATGAATTCCCTTGAAATTCTCGACCTTTTGTTCTTCCATATGAATTTTGTTATTTTTTCTAGGTCATTAAATAGTTTCTTGGGAGTCTGATTGGTATAGCACTAAATAAATAGATTAGTTTAGGGAGTATTATAATCTTTATTATATTCGCTAGGCCTATCCAAGAGCACTTAATGTCTTTCCAATTATTTAAATCTGACTTTAAGAGTTCTTCATTCTTGCCATCTTGGATACCAGACCTATCTTCATTGAATTTTGTTGTTGTTGTTGAGGGTCACATCAAAGTTGTCAAAAACCCTCTTTGGGGGGCTGATCTTGAATCTAGGATTACATATAACATCGTCTCAGTCACTGAGCAACAGCTGATGAAAGGTTTTATGAAGTTCAAACATTGATTGGAGCAATGAAGTGTAACAAAAGATGGTGATTATCTTGAATTTTAATGAGAAATATATTCAGTATTTAAAATAAAGAAACCAACCTTTGACATGTTTTTATACTTATTTATATTTATCCTTCAGAAATTATTAAAGCTTAAACCTGAACTAAAATTTTGGGAAATTATAAAGCACATTCAGAGTACCCAGAAGATAATTTGGGGGCAGCTAAATGGTGCAGCTTAAAGAATATCAGGTTTGCATCAGGGAGACCTTAATTCCAATCTGATCTCAAGAGGTGTGACCCTGGTGTGACACTGATGTTTAATGGCTCCCTATTAGGAAAAGCCAGAAGTCAGAGAATGATGAAAAAACAATTGATTTTTGCAAGGACGATAATTAGTTTTTTAGATTTAGCACATGATAGCACATTCCTGAGTTTGCTCCAGGAGCACCATGGTGCATCAATTCCAACTCTGGGAGTCTAGCCTCTGGGAGGCATGATCACAGAATCACAGAAACAGGACCAGAAGGGATCTTAGAGCTCTTTAAGTATGCTCTTGTTTTATATATCACAAAACAGATTGTAAGGGAACTTGTGACATATAAAGGGTCACACAAAGTCAGAGAAAGGAAGGAAAGAAGGGAAGAAGGGAGGGAGGTATTGAATGAGGAAGGGAAGGACCAAGTACATTTTGTCACTCAGCGTTTTGTGACATTGGCATTTGTATAAATAATTAAGGATGATCCTTGTTGCTTTGTATTCAAACCCAATAAAGAACATTAGTGTCTAAAGAGAAGCCTGAGGCACATCCATTTCTCTGTGTTTGTGTATTACTGATACACAGTAAGGTTGACTGTTTAAATCCAGGTGAATGGTACTGTTGAAGGAACTGAATATAGAAAGTGTGAGAGAAACTAAAACTGAACATATTATGAGCATTTCCTTACATATATATGTATATGTAATTTTCCCTAAGATTTCTTTTTTTTTAATTTTGTTTTTCATTTTGTTTTTTATTAATTTTTATAATTATAACATTTTCTTTGACAGTACATATGCATAGGTAAAAAAAAAAAAAAAATTTTTTTACAACATTATCCCTTGTACTCCCTTCTGTTCCGAGTTTTTCCTCTCCTTCCCTCCACCCTCTCCCCTAGATGGCAGGCATTCCCATACATATTAAATATCTTATAATATATCCTAGGTCCTAAGATTTCTATGGAAATTTTACCCCTCATTGACTTTCTTTTCTAATCAATACATCAGTAATTCTCACTATAAAATGTTTTAAAAGTTACCATTTATTCCCTGGCTGAATCAATCAATCAATCAGACTCTTTGTGACTACTTTTTTTTTTTTTTTGGCAAAGCCATTTTGTTCTGTTGCCATTTCCTTCTCTAGCCCATTTTACAGATGAGATCAACTGTAACATACCCAGTGTCATCCAGCTAACTAAGTTTCTGACCTTGGATTTGAATTCAAGCTTTCCTGACTCTAAGCTCTGTGTTCTATTTACTGGCCATCTATTTGTCAGGTTTTCTAAAATAATTCATTCCTGTTTTTAAAGTATTCTTAAAGTATTTTAAATGTAGAGATTGTCTACTGCTTCTTTTGGCTTCCAATCATTTGGCTCAGTGTCTTGCATATAGTAAGGCTGTTATAGACTCTATTATAATGATATCATTGTAGGTATAAATATTATATAACTACACAGAGAGGACACATCAATCATTCTATCACTAGGAAACCATTATATATTGTAGGATTAAGTCAGGGCTAAACTAGATTTAACCAGTGTCTCCTCAATTCTACTTAGTACATGTTTCAAGTTCTGGCCCAAAACATCTCTTTGTAGGATTAAATCAATCATGCTAAATTAAATAACTATTGTCTCTATCACTTCCCCTGACTTAGCACCTTGTTTCAATTTCTGGCCCATAATATATATCTATATAAGTAGATATAGATCAAGATAGATATAGAAATAAAATTTCCTTTAAAAAAAGGAAATTCCTTGGACAGCAAGGAATAAATACTTCAGACTACATTAGAAGGACAAAAACTACAATTGAATCTCATATATTTTGACCAATGAATAGAAGGACTCACTCATTGGAAAAGAACTGATATTGGGAGACACTGAAGGGAAAAGTAGAATAGGAATGGCAGAAGAGAAGATGGACATTTAGGGTCACAGAAGCAACACATAAGAGTTTGTTTAGACTTCAAAAGGTGGTCAAGGCTAGAAGGACCTGGTGTGCCACAATCATGCACTCATCAAGAGTGGTACATGACTGAACAAACAAGAAAAGTTTGTCAGGTACTGTGCTAAGCACAAGGGATACAAGTGGAGTGGAGTCAAAAAAGGAAAAAGACAATATCTGCCCTCAAGGAGCTTACAATCAAATTAGGGAAGACAACATGCAAACAAATATAGACAAAGCAAGCTAACTCCAGGATAAATAAAAAGAAAATTGTCAGAGAAAAGGCATTAGAATTAAAAAAGTTGGAGAAGGCTCCCATAGATTTTAGTTAAAACTTAAAGGATGCCAAGATAGCCAGTGGACAGAGTTGAGGAGGCAGAGCATTCCAGGCATGGGGGATCATGAGAAGGAATGCTTGGATTTGAGTGATGACATGTTTTGTTCATGAAACGGGAGGCTGATACCCCTGGACTGAAGAGTACACTTTGGGGAGTGAAATATAAGAAGATTGGAAGGGCTTTGAAGGACTTTGAAAAACTAACAGCATTTTATATTTGATCCTAGAAGCAACAGGGAGTCATCCTCTTTGGGGGGTTGATCTTGAGGCTAGGATTACATATGGCATCCTCTCGGTCACTGAGCATCAATGATGAAAGGTTTTATGAAGTTCAAAAATTGACTGGAGAAATGAAGTATAGCAAAAGATAGTGATTATCTTGAATTTTAAAAAGAAATATTCAGTATTTTAAAAATTTTAAGACATCAACCTTTGGCATGTTTTATACTTATTTATATTTATCCTTCAGAAGTTATTAAACCTTACACTTTAATTAAAAATGAAAGAAATTATAAAACACATGCAGAGTATACAGAAGATAATCTTGGGGGCAGCTAAGTGGTGCAGTGATACAGGTTTGCATCAGGAAGACCTGAGTTCCAATGTGATCTCAAGAGGTGTGACCCTGCTGTGACATTCATGTTTAATGGCTCACTATTAGGAAAAGACAGAATTCAATGAATGATGAAAAGGCAATTGATTTTTGCAAGGAGAATAATATGATTTTTAGATTTAGCTGGAATGACAGCCCATTCCTGAGTTTGCTCAGGAGCACCATGATGCATCGATTCCAACTCTGGGAGTCTAGCATCAAGCAGGCATGATCACAGACTCACAGAAACAGGACTAGAAGGGATCTTAGAGCTCTTTAAGATTAATCTTGTTTTACATATCACAAAACAGAGAGCAAGGGAACTTGTGACTTATGCAGGGTCACACAAAGTCAGAGGTCAGAGGAAGGAAGGAAGGAAGGAAGGAAGGAAGGAGGGAGGGAAGGAAGGAGGGAGGGAGGGAGGGAGGGAGGGAGGGAGGGAGGGAAGGAAGGAAGGAAGGAAGGAAGGAAGGAAGGAAGGAAGGAAGGAAGGAAGGAAGGAAGGAAGGAAGGAAGGAAGGAAGGAAGGAAGGAAGGAAGGAAGGAAGGAAGGAAGGAAGGAAGGAAGGAAGGAAGGAAGGAAGGAAAGAAGGAAGGAAGGAAGGAAGGAAGGAAGGAAGGAAGGAAGGAAGGAAGGAAGGAAGGAAGGAAGGAATAGAAGGAAGGAAGGAATAGAAGGAAGGAAGGAATAGAAGGAAGGAAGGAAGGAGGGAGGGATAGAGGGAGGCAGGGAGTACATTTTGTCAGTCAGCTTTTTGTGACATTGGCATTTGTGTAAATAGTTAAGGATGATCCTTGTTATTTTGGACTCAAACCCAATAAAGAAAAGTGTTTGTGTATTCCCCCAACACAGTAGAGTTTAAATCCAGGTGAATGGTACTCTTGAAGGAATTGAATATAGAAAGTGGGAAAGAAACTAAAAGTGAACATACTATGAAAATTTCCTACCATATATATGAATGTGTAAATTTCCCTAAGATTTCTATGGAAATTTTATCCCTCACTGACATCCTTTTCTAATCAACACCTCAATCAATACCTCTAATCAAAACCTCTCAGTATAAAATCCTTTCAAAGCTACCACTCATTCCCTGCCTGAATCAATCAATCAATGAGAGTCTTTGTCACTACATTTGGGTTTTTTGGGGCAAAGATACTTTGTTCTGTTGCCATTTCCTTCTCTAGCTCAATTTACATATGAGGTCAACTGTAACATATCCATTGTCATCTAGCCAACTAGGTTTCTGACCTGGATTTGAATTCAAATCTCCCTGACTATGCAAAATCTGTGTACCATCTCTTTGTCTGGTTTTCTAAAACAATTCATTCCTATTTTTAAAGTTATATACAAACATACACACCCACACTTATATACATATGCATATATATATAACATAAAATTAATTTACATATATTAGTTTTCTTTGTGGTTTTTCCGATTGGATTGTGAGATTCTTAATGGAGAGACTGTCTACTGCTTCTTTTGACTTCCAATCATTTGGCTCAGTGTCTTGCATATAGCAAGCTCTTAATAAATGTTCATCAGTTGACTGTTTCACCATGCTTTTCTCTTTCTTAGTCTGGCAACTGAAATTAAGTATGAGTAAGTATTTCATCTTTAATTCTTCTTTCTCATCGTCTAATCTATCACAATTTTTCTAGATCCTTCCTCTAGTAACATTTTTAGGAAATTGTTTCATATGGAGAACTATTTTGGAAGTTGGAACAAAGAAAGCAGAGAGTAGACAGGAGAAGGAAATCGAGAGATGGAATAGCAGAAATTATCTGACAAAAATGCTGTTACATTGTGTAATGTTCTTATTGGTTTTCTGGAGGTGTCTGAACCAGCCTTTGTTTCAGTTCAGTAATCACTAGAAGAATAGCCAGGTGTTAAAGTCCAAATTCTTTATGTTCCCTTTTCCTGGATCTGGGCAGCTTTCTGGAGAGCCTTTCAGACCAGCCTTGGCCTCCAAGGTGGTGGGAGATGGAGTGAATGAATCTGGCCCTGAGTTCCCGGGGTTGTGCTTCAGCCTCAGCCACCACAATGGTGGATGACAGAATGAATGTTTCTCTGCTTCCCTGCTGTCTGTTATAGACTCTATTATAATTACATCATTTTATGTGAGTCTTATAGAGAGCTATTAATCACCATGCTAACTAGATAACCATTGTCTTATTAATTGCACTGACTTAGTACCAAGTAAGAATCTTTGTTTCAAGTTCAGAGTTCTGGCCCATAACAACATTGTAGGGAAGGAGGAGGAGACCAGGGGGCATGAGCTTACCTCAGTCTCATGAGAACTAACTCAAAGAGGAAGTAATTTGCATACTCAATTTGGGTATAGATGTCTTTTACAGGTTTATCTGGCTTTCTTTTGACAATGATATTAATATGTTCTTGGATGAAATCGGGCAATATCATCAATAAAAATTTCTTTTGTTCAATCTTCAGCACCCTAGACTTTGTGTGCCTTTGTTTGTCACAAGGCAATGATTAGCAGTTGGTTTTTTTTAACAGTCAAAAAGAGATATTTCTTCTCTCCTAGAAGAGATTCCTAGTGTCTTCCTCCTAAGCTCTAATTCGCTATCAGTCGGCATCTAACGCCACATCAGTTCCTGCTCTGCGTATCTCCCACTGGATGCCCCACAGACACCTCAAACTAACATGTCCAAAATGGAGCACATTATGCCCTCACTCCCTCAGATTCATTCATTCTCCAAACGTAAGTTTTCTACAAACTTTTTTATACAGCTATTCTTATAATCTGCTGAGCTCAAAACTTCTGCATCATTCTCAAATCTTCTCTGCCCTTCCCCAAAGTGTTCAGTTAATTGGCAAATCTCAGCATTATGCTCACGATATCTCTTCCATCCAGTTCCCTCTCTCCATTCAGGCTGCCACTCATTTAGCCCCTAATTATGTCTTCCTTGTAAGACAGTGTAGAAATCTCCTCATTGAACTCCTAGCTTCCTATTTTTCCAATTTTCATCCCATTCCTCTAATCCCTTTTTCACACTCTTCTTTAAAAACATTCCGGGAGATGCCAGTTTCTCCATCTCTGATGAAACTAACATCATCTATTATTGGAGATGTACCCATTCCCTCACAATCATTCTCATGTTATCATCTCTTGATTTTGTCCTTGTGACATTTCTTCAGTAAATCCTCTTCTCTGCTCTGACGCTCGTCCTCCCTTCCTCCCTAGATTCCTGCAATCGCTTGCTGATGGGCCTTTCCCTCCTCCCATCCATCCTCCGTTCAGTCATTTCAGGGATTTCCCTAAAGCACTGCTCCAGTCCTGTCCAACGACCTCTGTCTCTAAACACATGGCAGGGCCTCCCCGCTGCTCCGAGGATCAAACACAAAATCCTGTTAGCTTTTCAAAGTCCTTCAAAGCCCTTCCTCTCTCCTCCTCTTTCACTCCCCACAGGGACTCTTCCGTCCAGGGGCTCCAGCCTCCTGTCCCATGAAGAACCCATGTCATCTCTCCATCCCAAGCATTCTTTCTCCTGCTCCCCAAGCCTGGGAGGCTCCGCCTCCTCAACTCCGGCCACGGGCTTCAGCTTCCAGCGCAGCTTCCCGGGCCTCCATTGTCTCCGCAGAGCTGCGGGCAGAGGCGAGGCCTGTCCGAGGCGAGCAGCTCCAGTCAGGGAACCTTTATTAAACGCCTGTTGTGTACCGGGGGAGGCGGAGGAGAGAAGGGACAGGGGCTCGGAGCCCCCCTTACAGACCCCAAACAGCCGCGACCCCGGCGAAGGGAGGGAGAAGCCGGAGGCGCCGCCGGCGGTGACTTCCTCGGGCTGGCGGATCCCGCCCACAGAGACCGCGGCGGCCCAAGTGAAAGCCGTCGGCTCCTCGAGGAAAGCCGGGGGAAGTCGGGGCCGCCCCTGACAAGCAGAGCCGGGACCTTTTCCACAAACGCCGGGGTGACCGAAGCTAAGGTTTCCCAGCAGCCCGTGCGCCCGTGACCACTGGAGGATAATTCCGGAAAGCCGCGGGCTGAATTGTGGGGCTGAAGAAAACCTTTCCAAATCCCCGGACTGAGCGCCGCCCTGCGGTTTATGTCACTGCGCACGCGTGGCCCCGGCTCCCGCTGTTAGCTTCGGGCAGGAGGAGGGTCCCCTGGCTTCGGTCCTGACAGTGCGCACGCGCGTGGGCACTGCTAAGCCCCAGTCCTTGAAGTTTGTCTGTGGCCGTGGTGTCTCGCACACGCGTGTGTACAAGCTCCTCAGTGTGCGCCAGTACTAGCGTTCGTGAGGTGCCTGTGAGTGTGCGTGCAGCCCCCCATCGCCCGCAGCCTCCCCTCCCTCCGGGGTCCTGCCACCGCCCCTTTCAGGAGCGCCCCCTCCCCCACGGCGGCTGAGCCCCTGCCGCCTCCTCTCCTTGCCCTCTCTCCCCTCCCCCACGTGGCGTCCCGTCGTTGCTGCAGCTTTGGTCTCCCGTCTCGGGGTCCCCCGCCCCCAATTCTTCTGCGGTCACTCCTGCATCCTCTGTCCGGCTCGGAAGCCCTCTCCTGGCCCGGCCCAGCCCGTGGCTCCTCCTCCAAGAAGCGTTGGCCCAGCCCCTTGGAGGGTCATTGCTGGGGGTGGGGAAAGGGGGGACCGCACGCCTCGGGGTCCCGGCAGGGGGAAGGGCCGGAGGCCAAGGTGACCTCAGCCTCTCTCGGGGGCCGGGGCTGAGCCGGGCTGTGGGGCTTCCCTTTGTCCCGGGGCTTCCCTGGCTGTGGCTGAGCCCTCCCCACAGGCTGCCGCCCTGCCGGTCCCGGGGGAGGTTTGGGCTGCAAGGAGCCAGAGGCCCCGGGGATGCAGTTCATCCTGGGCTCGGGGTCTCCCTGGGTGAGGCCAGGAGGGGGCAGTGGCTGGCAGCCCTGGCAGTGCTTGAGCCCCCCCCTCCTCAAGGGACACTGGGGGGATGACTCAGTCTCAGGGCAGGGGTGAGACTTGCCTGGCTCCCTGGGAGCTTGTGGTTCTTGATGACTGGGAAAAAGAAGGATCTGTTCCCTCCAAACACTTGGGGTCTTCCAACTAGATTTGTCCCAGGTGGATGGTTCCAAGTGCTGGAGCCCGCCCTAAGCTGATGCCTACAGAACTTTCATCTACTTGTGTTTGTGTTGATTGGCAGAGGGCCTCAGAGAGTGGGGGAATTCTGGGTAAGGTATAAGAGCCTTCAGGCCTGAGGGAATCAGATGACAATGACTGATTATCTTCCCACCTCTCTTTGGTGTTCTCACCTCCCCTGAGAAGTCAAGGAGGGTGTGACCACCTGTGTTCTGTTTACATGTCAACAGCAGGGTACTTATACTTAACACTTGTGTTAACACCATTTGCCCTGCTGCCCTAGTTACCACTTGCTCAGTGTGCTGTGCTGATGTAATCATAGTGAGGTATTTAAGGGCTGAGAAGACTGGAAAGAGACACTTCATCTTGGACTGTCCTGGTGGCTCTCCTGCCTCCTTCACTCCTCCATTAAGACCAAGGCTGGTCTGGAGATCCTCCAGAGAGCTAGTCCGGACACTACTATTTGGCACCCAGTGTGGGCCTCTAGAAAGCCTAGTATATTTTCTTACCTCCATTTGGGGGTTCAAGAAACCCCACTATATTTGGCACCCAACTGAGGTCTTGGACCTGAAGTCCTACACTCAGAAGCTCAACTGACAGGAGTGCTGAGTTCTGTGGAGAACAACCCCAGACCTGTGAAGACTCTGCTCATCTCCAGGTAGCAGATAGGTGTGACTTCTGGCTTTCTCATGGCCTCCATTCAGGAACCAGTGACCTTCCAGGATGTGGCTGTGGACTTCACCAGTGAGGAGTGGAGGCTTCTGGATCCTGCCCAGAGAGCCCTGCATAGGAATGTGATGCTGGAGAACTACCAGAACCTGCTCTCTGTGGGGATTCCTGTTTCCAGACTGGACCTGATCTGTGTGTTGAAGGAGCAAGAAGGAGCCTCAAATCCCAAGAGCAGAGACTCCAGTGGGTCTCATCAAGATTTCCTTACTGAACATCAGAGAACTCACACTGGAGAGAAACCATTTGTGTGTAAGGAATGTGGGAAAGGCTTTAATTGGAAGCACAGTCTCACTATTCATCAGAGAGTTCATACTGGAGAGAAACCCTTTCTATGTAAGGATTGTGGAACAGCTTTCAGCCATCGAGGAAACTTTATTATACATCAGAGAACTCACACTGGAGAGAAACCATTTCTATGTAAGGAATGTAGGAGAGGTTTTGCTCAGAGACACCATTTCATTAATCATCAGAGAGTTCATACTGGAGAGAAACCCTTTCTATGTAATGAATGTGGAAAAGTCTTCAGACGTCTAGGAAACCTTACTGTACATCAAAGAATCCATACTGGAGAGAAACCCTTTGTATGCAAGCAGTGTGGGAAAGGTTTTAGTCAGAGGATCAATCTCACTAATCATGAGAGAGTTCATACTGGAGAGAGATCCTTTGAATGTAATGAATGTGGAAAAGTCTTCAGTCGTCGAGGAAACCTTACTGTACATCAGAGAACTCACACTGGAGAAAAACCCTTTGTATGCAAGCAGTGTGGGAAAGGTTTTAGTCAGAGGATCAATCTCACTAATCATGAGAGAGTTCATACGAGAGAGAGATCCTATGAATGTAAGGAATGTGGAAAAGTCTTCAACCGTAGAGGAAACCTTACTCTACATCAGAGAACTCACACTGCAGAGAAACCCTTTGCACGTAATGAGTGTAATTAGCAAGATTCTACCCTTATTACTCATTACAAAATTCATACATTTGAGAAAAAGAATTTGTTGAAATAGAGAGATTTCAGACAGTAACTGGCCCTTCACGGCCACCAGAAATTTATATGATTTTGGCAGCTCAGTAGGAGAACTACCTATCCTTCCTAAAATAATTCATAGTGGCTCTTTTTGGTTAACATGCTACCTTCACTTCTCAAACTGGACCTTTTTCTTCCCCTCCAAATCCAACACATGAAAAAACTGAAATTGTGAATATTGTTTCTTTTTTTGTTTTTAATTTTAAAAAAAATTTTTTTTTATTTTGAGGCTGGGGTTAAGTGACTTGCCCAGGGTCACACAGCTAGGAAGTATTAAGTGTCTGTGACCAGATTTGAACTCAGGTCCTCCTGAATTCACGGCTGGTGCTCTATCCACTGCACCACCTAGCTGCCTGTGCATATTATTTCACACTCCATCCACCATAATTGTAACAGAGGTGATAGAGTCTTCCCTCAGAATTTGATTTGGCTGTTATTATTTCTTTAGTCTGGTTTCTAATATATTGATGTATTTCAAACATGTAATTGATATATCTAATGTATTAATAAAACTATGTATTGATGGATTTAATAAATGATATTCTATTCATTTTTTACATTGTATTAGTATATGATTTTTGAGTAATCTTTTATCTTTTTGGTGCCTCCTTTAGTTGTATGCCACAAATTTTGGAATATTGACTCACTTTTACCATTGTCTTTGAAGCTGTTCCTGTTTCTACAATCTGTCCCTTGCCTGACATATTTAACATTTCACTATTTCTGTTTCCATTTAAAAGTAACTTTTGCAGTGCTGTCTGAATTGATTATTATTTAACTTATATTATCATCTGTGAAGTAAATTATTAGAATTTCGGATATATATGTATATGTATATGTATATGTATATGTATATGTATATGTATATGTATATGTATATGTATATATATACATAATTTCCTTTAAAAAACAAAAAAGAAAATTCCTTGGACTGCAAGGAGATAAAATCGGTCAATTTTTGAATAAATACATCAAATTCCTCATTGGAAAGACAAAAACTGAAATTGAATCTCATATAGAGTCTCATAAAAAAAACAAAAAGTAAAGAACTGATAATGGGAGAGTTTGAAGGGAAAAGGAGAATAGGAAAGAAATTGTCAATCCAACACATTGTGACATTATTCCAATTCATTCATGTGCCATGGCATTGCTTTCTGACACATAATTCATTCCACTTTGACATTTGATTTTATTATTAGGAAGTTTTACATTATGAGGAATCAATTCTCCCTCTCAGCAATTTCCACCCATAGGTTATGGTTCTAACCTCTATGGATAAATAAACAATTGTAATTTCCCTTCCACATGCTGCCTCTTCAAATAGTTGAAGAGAGCTACCTCTCCTCTCCCGATAAATTTTCTTTTCTTCAGGCTCCTGGACACATATCCATGTCCTTCCTAAATTGTAGCACGAATATCAATGGGAGAATGCCTGGACAAATTATGATACATGAGTCTGATACAATAATATTGTTCTATTAGAAATGATGAAGGCAACAGTTTCTGAGAAACCTGGAACGATTTGTATGAACTGATGCAGAGGGATGTGAGCAGTACTGACCCAGGTTTTGGTCCCTTTAAGAAACTAGTCCTTTCAGATTGATTTATTCCTTTCTGATTCCCAACTCCTCCTAGCTGTTGCATTATCAATTCAAGAAGGTAGGACCTTTGATCCACAAATCCTGGTCAAAAGCACCCCTTTGAATTCCAATATGAGATCCTGACTCTCCCAGCCCCCATGAGATCTGAGCCAACTTGGCCTATCTCACCCCATTCTAATCATCTTCTTAGGTTTCTCAAACCCCACCAAGCAAATTCTAACCTTTGATGAAACCAATCCAGGAGCCAACTTGTGACTTCACTCAATGTGCTAAATCGCTCATTACAAAAGAGCCAAGCTGGAGTCCTCTCTTTGCAGAGATTCTACACATTGCAGCACCATGCCTGGCACCAATGACTCTCTGCCCAGTGGAATCCTGTTTCCCTTGCCTTCTTAGCTCTACCTTCACCTCTTACTAAGTAGACTATAATCTTACTTTCAAACCTCATAATAAACCTCTTTTGTTAATTTAGGTTTTCGGGTCTGTAAATTCCTTTACAGCAGACTCTTGCACCACTACTAGACTTCATTTAAAACCATATCCTTGCATCAAATCTAAAGGGGTTGCAGGGGAGCTATATTTGTCTCCCTGTACTATGAACCTGCCATTAGAACTCAACTAAACTGTTAATTTCATTAGGTACCTCAAATCTAGACCTCATCAGAACAAGGACAACAATTTATGCAATAGCAATATAGTATAAAATATTTGCCATCATCATTTATATACAAACAGGCCAGACCTCAAATTACTACCAGGGAGCAGGACGCTGGGGGCCAGGTGAACGCTTGTGGTGTTCTGTAGTGGTGAGAAGACAGTTCCTCCTGCTGGGATTCAGGGCAGAGACTGTGGTCTTCTAAGGCTTAAGTCTAGAAGAGATTTGCATGAAGAGAGCATCTCTGCTTCATTCTGAGTCTCTGGAGGCAGGAGTTGCCCTGAGGAGAGAACTGAGAGTCTCAGGTTAAGGAGATGAAGGGAAACCAACAGGTGTTAGAAATCAGTTTGGGTCTTACGGATCTCTATTAGTTATCCATCGTCCAGTAGCAGACAGATGACCAGGCTTATTTGCCCAAGCATTTAGGATACAATGATTACATATAATCAGGCTAGAAACAGCAAGGTATGACAATTGAATCGCATTAACAGTTTCTATTGACTATTGCTCTGATCTTAAAACCAATTAAATGAGGGAAAAATGTAAGAACAAACAAATATTTATCATAACCTTATGGTGATAACAATAAGGAATTTGTCCCCATAGGTTCATATCCAAGTAGATGATATTCATACAAATCTGTTTTAAAATACCCAATGCAAATACAATCATATACAGAATGTCTAATTCCACATAAGAGAATTCAAGAAGTTAGCAGTGAAACTTTTAGAAATAAATCCTACCGAAGTATGGATGGCATTCACAGAAACCCAGGCTAAGTTTGGTTATTGCTCTTTTCCCAACCTTTTCGATTCAAAGGGGCTAACAGCAGGGAAGCCCTTTTAAGGTGGGTGGAGAGAGATTGGTTAATCTGTTCAGTGGAGTTTGAGAGGCAGTAACCAGACCCCAACTCTGTAGCCTTCATTCCCTTCAGGCGTCCCTAAGGGAGAGAGATTATTTCACCAGAGCTGTGCCATGACTTCTCAATGACCAATGCTTGGCTTGAGTGTAGAGCTCCAGACAGCGTCAATCAAGTCCCGGGAAATTGAGCTGTCCCACCTCTCTGATAGAGTCTGGGGGGGGGGGTGTTATCTCATGAACAGTAAATCAGGAAGACTGAAATAGAGTCAAGAGAAATATTGGAAGACATTTCCATAGCTTGAGATGGGAGAAGCATTCTGCTATTCTGAAACATAAGTATTCTGATAAAGAGACAGGGGGAGGTTTTGCAGAACTAAGAGGCAGGGAAACTGAGGCAGGACTGAGTCAGGATAATTAGGGAAACTGAATTAGGAAAATAATAAACAAACCAGACTAAAACTAGAAAATGCAAGGACTTGTGCCAAGGACCAGTTTCTCCCCGATAACCCCAGAATTATTAGCATAGAACAGCACTCCTCATTCAGAGAGACACACGCCTCCCTGTTTGAATCTCTGCAGTTGGGGGGCATCACAGTCAGAGATGGACAGTCTTTAGGTCTGTGGTCATTTGTGGTCACTCAGCCTCTGCTGTGTAGCAGTGCTCAAGGCAGTCCTGCTGCCCTAAGAAGGCACCCCAAGTCAATGGCTGAGAGAGAGAGAAAATGGAGTTTGAGAGCTTCATTCTCTCTCTCTCTAGGGAGGAGAGATTTCTGAGTAAATTATGCAATTAGATCAAGACGTTCCACCCCAACCATTAGAGTTCTGATCTCGAAATGCTGAAATAATAATTAAAGGAACTGGGGTAACAGGAGTGGAGAAACAGGTCAGAGAGACTGCCAGTCCTCAGACAGGTGTCTGATTTTCATTGCTTTTAAAGAATAATCCCAAAGAGTGAATAAGGGATTTCAAAGTTAAAACATAAGCCAGTCAATCATAGTCTAGCAAATTTAAGCAAATAGTAAATAATTTCCAATTCGGCCAGAACTGAAATAAGACATCAGCTTTTCCCAATTTCCTGACCAGCTGAAATCTCAGTTTCCTTCCTTCCCCCCCCCCCCCACCCGTTTACAGAAATTATCAGACTAGTAAATTTCCTGAAACAGCAATAGTAAACAGGTCTATGCAGCAATAGTAAACAGGTTTATCAGACCAATAGTTAAAAATTTCTCATACAAAACAATAGTCTGTTGGGGATGTGCAGGCTTTTGAAGAGACAAGGGCAGGTGAAGTAAAAGGATTTACTAAATTAAAAGTAAAATTAAAAGTTTAAGTTTATTATAAAACATGGAGAGATCTAGGTGGAGCAGAACTCTGAGATGGAATTAGAGTTGTCTGATCAGCCTACCTGCCCATTCTTCCCACCCTCACATATAGGATTTGAGACAACACAGAGCTTTTGGGTTTGAATAGGCTTCAGTAAGGCTATGGAAAGTTTGATTAGTGATAGCTCAAATTACGTAGAGAGCTTAAGTAGTGGTACTTAACATTAATTCAGTTCTATTGAAAGTTAAATAGGGGTACTTAGCTTTAGTTTAGCTCTATAGAAAACTTGGGTAGTGTCAGCTGAACTCTATAGAAAGGTAAATTAGTGGTACTTAACAGAGGTGGGGTTGGGCTGACTTCTGGGTCAGGATAAAGAAGAAAGTTATTTTTTTTAAATGGTTTCCAGCCTCAGTTTCCCTCATCAGATAACCTGTCAGATTAACCCCTGAGACAAGTCCCACCAAATTCTTTTGGGGAAAAGGGACGAAGGTCTCATCTTCTGTAGCTTCTTCAAGCTGGAAATGTTCATAGAGATGTCCCTAGTTCATTTTGGGGGGGTCCATGTCAGGAAGGGAAATACGGGATCGGAAGATGGCAGCAGCTGAGTCTAGAGGGTGTGTGTCTCCTTGAGTCCCAGAGTCTGCAGGCTGTAGAAGCAGCTGAAAGTTTGAAGCCCAAAGGCTAGAAGAAATGACTCCCACCAGTACTCTGAAAATACAAGGACCAAATTTGAATAACAAGACAATTATTAGAAGTGGAGTTAGGATGGGGTTAAGAACCAGGGGCCCCACCCAGAGAAAGAATGGGGAGGGGTAAGGATTTTCTCTTGAATGTCTTTCATCCATCCAACCTTTTACAACCACTGTCTCTGTGGTGTGGTGATGGGTAGATATGAGATCCTTCTTAGCCAGAAAGCAGGGAACAGTTGGGTCAGAGTAGTTCCCCTGGTGGTTGGCTAGTACAAAAGGGGTGGCATCTACTGAGGAGCTGGTGGCCTGAGGGAATGGAGCCTTTGCAAAGAATGCATTAGGCCGAATGTGGGACCCACCCCGGGGTGGTGATGGCACACCCAGCAGTCCTGGACACCTCCATTCCGCATAGAGTTCCCGGGTCCGAGTAGGAAGTTGTCACCCCATTTCCCAGGACCCACAGAGTAGGACCAAGAAAGCTGGAGAGAAAGTATCAAGAGTAGAGTCCTCATAAGGAGGAAGAAAGGAGATTAGCCTGAGAAGCTTCTTTCTCCAGCATCTTTCCCGGGCGTCTTGCGAAAGAGAAACTTCAGGTCTTCTATAGGTTCACAGGAATAAACTGGGTTATCTGAAACAGAAGCAACATGTTTAATCCTAGAAATATGAGTCCAGCTGGGGAAACCTTCCAGTTTAACTGCATTTGAAGCAGTTAAGATGATCTTGTATGGGCCTTTCCACTTCATGCTTAGGGGGTCAGACCCCTGGGCTTTCCAGCTCTTTAAATAGACCATATCCCCGGGATTGACAGGGGGATTGGCCTGAGTAGGAGCATCTGGGGGTTTGTTTGCATATTCAGAAAGGGCCTTCTGAACTGCACCAAGTTGTGAAGCAAATCGAGTGACCAGATGTTGTTCAGGGTCGACATGTTGCTTATTAGAAAAGGTCTTCCATACAAGAGCTCAAATGGGCTGAGCTTGATAGATTTTCTGGGGGCAGTTCTGATTCTAAGAAGCCTGATTGGGAGATTCTTAATCCAATCTTCTCTTGAGTCTGAAGACATAATTTAAAGAGGAGTCGCTTAAGGGTGTGGTTCATTTTCTCCACCTTCCCTGAGGCATGAGGTCTCCAGGCTGTGTGGAGAAGGTAAGTAATTTTAAGAGCTTTTGCGACAATTTGTGTCACCTGAGAAATAAAGGCAGGCCCGTTATCACTCTGTAATGAGGCAGGTAAACCAAAGCCAGGTATGATTTCCTTTAACAGGCATTTGGATACCTCTGGGGCTTTCTCAGTCCTGCAAGGAAATGCTTCTACCCAGTTAGTAAATGTGTCCACGAACACTAGAAGCAACTTGAAACCTCTGCAGGGGGGCATATGCGTGAAATCTAGTTGCCAGTCCTTGGCAGGGTAAGTGCTTCTCCTCTGAATTGGCTTCAGGAGAGGTGGGGGTTTAACTGCTCCCTCAGGATTCACCTGGGCACAAATTGGACAGGCCTGGCAGACTTGCCTGATCGTTTCCCCCAGCTTATGGCCAGTGAAAATGAGTTCAACCAAGGATTGGAGAGCACTCCTCCCCAGATGCGTAGCCTGGTGCAGACCAGAGATCACTTTCCACTGATTTGCCTCTGGAACTAAGAGGTGGTCTGAGGTAATCTGGTACCAACCAGAGGGAGAAAGGGTGTACCCCCTTTGTTCTGTCAAAGCTTTCTCCTGTGTGCTATAGGAAGGAGTAAAAGACTCAGTTAGCTGGGGAATTAAAGGTGTCAATACAGGCGTAAGGGCAGCCGTTTTAGCAGCTGCATCTGCCAGCCTATTTCCCTTAGCCTGAGGTGACTCTCCCTTCTGGTGCCCTCTGCAAAATGTAACCGAGACCTCCTTGGGTTCGTGGACAGCTTGTAATAGACGTAGAATTTCTCCCGAGTATTTAATGGGAGAATTCGTTGCTATTAACAAGCCCCTTTCTTTCCAAATAGCTCCATGAGCAGCAAAACATGAAAAGCATATTTGGAATCAGTATAAATATTGTCTCTCATCCCCTTCCCCAGTTCTAAAGCCCTGGTTACTGCTGTAAGTTTGGATTTCTGTGCCTAGGTGCCAGGAGGCAATGGCTTAGCTTCCTGGGTGCTATAAAGAGATAACCCGCCTTTCTCTCCCCATCCTTGAGGAAGCTACGCCCGTCCGTGAACCATTCCTCATCTGGGTTCTCAAGAGGAATTTCCTTTAAGTCAGCTCTGCTGGAGTATACAGAGTCCTCACAATTATGGACAATCTCTCCAGATTGAGAGACGTCAGGGAGGAGGGTGGCAAGATTTAGCGTGTGGCAAATTCTAAGAGTCAAGTCAGGGGTATCTAGTAAGAGAGCCTGGTACTTAGTAAGTCTCCCACTTGAGAGCCACTGATGGCCTTTTTCATTCTAGAATGCTTTGGACCCTGTGGGGGGTTAAAACCTGTAATGGCCACCCCAAGGTCAGTTTGGAGGCTTCCTTTATTAAGAGGGTGGTCGCAGCTACGGCTCTAAGGCAGGAAGGCCATCCTAGAGAAATTGAGTCCAGCTTCTTTGAAAAATAGGCCACTGGCCTGGGATCTGGTCCCAGAGACTGAGTAAGGACTCCCATAGCCTGCCCGAGCCTTTCATCTACATACAGAGTGAAAGGTTTCTGGGATCTGGGTAAGTATAGTGTAGGGATTAGGTACTAGGGGATGGATTGGGATAATTGCTTCATTAATTGCCCTTAAATGTTGTACCGTATGATAATCCCCATTCCCTTTCTTAAGGGGAAGGATAGGAGTATTACAGGGAGACTGGCAGGGAAGTTTAAACTTGAACTTCTTAATCAAAGGCTGTAACCCGATCCTGTCTTCCTGCTTAATTGGATACTTTGGTCTATGAGGGAACACAGTAGGATCCCATAGCTTAACGAGGGCTGGTGTAGCATGCGTTGCCCTTCCAAGAATGCCCTGATCCCAGACGGAAGAGTCTACGTCCTCCCAGATTTCATAAGGAACATGGAAAGGTCTCAGGAGGACAAATATATCACTTGGAGAATTGAGCAGAGAGAATTGGGTTCCCAGCTTTTCCATTAAATCCCGACCCAATAGAGAAGTGGGACAGGAAGGAATAATTAAAAAGGAGTGTGGAAACAGCAAATCTCCATATCTACAAGGTAGAGGAAAAGTTTCCAAGCGGCTCTGGAGGTTCCCTTCAATCCCCATTACTTTACAGGGGGAAGGGTGCATTGGACCACAGTGGGATAATAGTACTGAAAAACAGGCCCCAGTATCAAATAGAAAATGAATGTGCTTACCTGCCACGTCTAGAGTCACCCTGGGTTCGGCTGCGCTGATGGAGAAAGGTGAGGCCTCGACGAACCCCGGCCCCCGTCACACAGAGTCCTGAGAGGACTGGAGGGTGAGGTTTGAGGCAGTGGCTCTACCCCTCTCTGGGCAGTCCCTTTTCCAGTGTCCGTCCTTGTGACATTTAGGACAAGGACCTGGAGACTTTTTCTGGGGGTATGTTCTCGCCCAGTGACCCTGCCTCTTGCACTTAAAGCACGAACGAACGGGTCTGATCTCTAGAAATGGCGGCTTCTAAAAGCTGAGCCTGTTCTTTATTTCTGGCTCTGACCCTACAATCCTTCTCCATTGCTGCTGCTTGGTCCCTATTATTGAACACCCCAAAAGCAACTTCTAATAATTGAGTCATGGGGGTTTGAGGCCCTAGGGCCAATTTTTGTAGCTTCCTTCTGATATCTGCGGCAGACTGGTTAGTAAAATGCATGCTAAGAACCGTGATACCCCCTGAGAAGTGGGGTCCAGATTAGTGTATTTTCTCAGGGCTTCTTCCAATGGACCTTGGAAGAGGGCAGGATTCTCCTCAGCTGTTTGAGTAATCCCCTTGAGCTTGTCATAATTGACTTGCTTTTTGATTCCTTTCCTCATGCCTTCAATGAGGCAGGTTAGTAAGTGCTCTCTCCTCTCTCTATCCCTGCTTTCCTCCTGGTAGTTCTGATGAGGAGTAAACTGTGGTCTAAACAAAGATGGGTCAGTTCCTTTTCTCTCTCTTCTTCCTTCCCCAAAGTAACCAATGGCGGGTTCGGCAACAAAGGAATTTGCTACTTACTGCTGTATGGAAACATAGTCTTTATTGATTAGAATGGGAACACCGGAGAGCCGGTGGGCAAAATGGCTGCATGGTACAAGGCCATTTTTGCAAAGAGAAGATTTTTGGGTTCTCTCTTTTATGCAGTGATGTAAGGAGGTTCCTGAGAGTGATGTAAATAAGATAAGGATTCTCTTGTTATCTTTTGGGGACAGATGGAAGTCTCTTCCCAAAAGGAATTTCCGGATGCCATTTGGTCTATCTGAGCAGATTAGAATGGGGGTTGTAAAACTCTGGCCAGCTCAGAGAGCCTAAACTAGTTTGACCAGATCTTGTATCAAAGGTCCAAGTCCCAAAGGAAGTTGGAGATCAAACAAAGAATATCAAAGGGCTACCGCCCTCAACAGTTCCATAAGGGGTCTGGTGGAGGTACAACAACAGCCCCTGCCTGGCACCTAGCAGGGTAGGAGGAAGCCATCTCGTCCCCGAATTTCTGAGCTAAATCCCAGATTTGCCTTTTCTCCTCTATGGTACAGGAAGGGGAGATTATAATATTAATATCTCCCCAGGAAAGATCATATTGGAGGGTGATGGCTTTGAATCCATCAATATATTTAGTAGGATCCTCAGAATATCTGCCCAATTTTTCCTAGATTTGGGAAAGATCCGACATGGAAAAGGGCACTTGTACTCTGAGTACTCCCCCCTGAGGGTCTGCGACTTCCCTCAAGGGGAAGAGATTAGAAGGAAGCTCCTGATCCACAGCTGTAACAGGATCAGGCTCCCATGGAGGAGAAGGGCAATTTACAGCTTCAGCCCGAGGAGGGCAAAGGCCTTGAGACTAGCCGGCCTCAGAGGGAGGCGGAAGGGATTGGGTTGAGGGGAAAGGCAGCCCACTTCCATTATGAGAAGGACTAATAAGTGGGGGTTAGGCATTTCCAGAACTCGACTCTGGTGGAGAGGGGAGTCCTATAACTTGCGGCCCTGGGTCCTGTTTCTGATAAGGAGGTGGTCCTGGAGTGCAAGCATTCTGCTGAGAGCTGGAGGGCGGAGCAGATGCTTCTCGTGCCCTTGAAGTAGTGGAGAAGAGAGGATCATCTAAAAGGTCAATTTCTTCCTCTCCATTAGATTTGGCAAGTTATGCTTTGCAATTTGGCCTTGGTTCATCGTCCTGCTTTAGAGCCATGAAGACCACTTCCCTTATCTCCTGCAATATAAGTCCAACTCCTTAATAATTTTATAATCTGTTGAGCCGAATATGGGTCATCTTTGCTGGCCACCTAGAAGGTACTTTGGCCAGGTACTTTTGGAAAAATGAACTAGCTTTTTGTTTTTGAGGTCTCTTATGCCAAATTTATCTTTGTTTTTTAAGAGACACCCTAGAGGTGAGTCTTTAGGAATGAATGAGATAAATTGACCCATTCTTGCCTTAAGCCTCAAAAATTATGCAAAAGCCTTAAGAGCCATAAAGCACCCCGAATTTTTTCCCAATAGCTCCTTCGTTCTCCAAGGCATCCCTTGAGAGAGAGAAAAAAGAAATGGCAGAAATCCTTATCACAAGCGTCCCCACGAATAAGGATTTTGCTTGGGCAGAAAAATGCCCTGGCAGACAAAGTTGATCCGGATCTTTGGCTGCTCACAGCTATGGGGTTTCAGAGAAAGAGGGGGCTTACCTACAGCTGGCTCTGTTGATTCCCCATACGAGGCCACCAGGTTTGTTGGGGATGTGCAGGTTTTTGATGAGACAAGGCGTGGGTGAAGTAAAAGAATTTACTAAATTACAAGTAAAATCAGAAGTTTAAGTTTATCATAAATCATGGAGAGGTCCTGGTGGAACAGAACTCTTAGATGGAATTAGAGTTCCTTCCATTCTGCTCACCCGCCCATTCTTCCCACCCTAATATATATGATGATTTGAGACAATGCAGAGCTTTGGGGTTTGAATGGGCTTCAGTAAGGCTATGGAAAGTTTGATTAGTGATAGTTCAAATTATATCGAGCTTAAGTGGTAGTACTTAACATTAATTCAGTTCTATTGAAAGTTAAGTAGGGGTACTGAGCTCTAGTTCTGCTCTATAGAAAACTTGGGTAGTGTCAGCTGAACTCTAGAAAGGTAAATTAGTGGTACTTAACAGAGGTGGGGTTGGGCTGACTTCTGGGTCAGGATAACTTGGAAAGTTATTATTTTTTTTTTTTAGCATCTCCAGCTTCAGTTTCTCTTGTCAGATTCCCCGTCAGTGAAACAGTTTTATGCAAGTCCCCCAGTTTTAACAAGTCCTAAAAAAACAAACAAACAAACAAACAAACAAACAAAAAAAACCCATCAATTAGGCCGGCTTTCAAATTATCTCAAAACCTTCTCTGCTGAAGAGGAATCCCACCTCTCTCTACTCTGTTAGAAGAGGTAGAGGGAGGGGAAGGCAGCTAGTATTTGCCTCAGGCTTCATACCAGGTAATGCAGAGAATAGTGAGTGGAGGACAAAAACCCTACCACCACCCTTCTAGTGATTAGGGTGTGGGGGCATTTGGGGCATTTAGAAGGTCAGACCCTAATTGGGGATAAGCCACTCCTGAAGCAAGTTGGGGGTTGGGCGATTAGTGAGAGATTGGAACTCTACCAATAGAATTTAGGTGTTAATGTAGCCATTCTCTAAAAGGCAGCTTGGGGGAGAATCTATTCTTAATTCTATATCCCTGACTTCCAGGACTGAAGCTAGAGAAGTTCAGTCAAGAAAGAGACAGTTTAAGGAAACTGAGGCAGTAGAGTGAGACAAGGATTTGAACACAGATATTCTTCCCAGAAGCTGCTCGAAACTGCTAAGGACAAAAATTGGTTCTAAGAGATCTGAAAAGGTTAAGGTTAGTTTTCTGGGTAACAATTTTTGGGGTCCCTGTGAGGGCCTCCAACTAATGAGGGAAAGGAAAGGCGGAACCCCATTTCTTGGTGTATAGATACTCCCATGAGGCGCAATGTCCCCTGTAAAATGAATTTACAGGCCCGAAAACCTAGATTGATAAATAAAAGGTTTATTGTAGGAATTTGGAAGTAAAGCTCAGTTAGAACGAGGCCAGGGCCAAAGGTGGCTGCTGGGCGGGCAGGGACCCTTACATGGCTGGAAGGATACCATGTATTGGCTAGGAGGGCTCCTGTGAAGAGGGCGTTCCAGCTTGTTTGTTTTATACCTAGAAGATGATGGGCGGTACCCAGTTCTGGCAGGCTTTTCACCAGATCAGGTGAGGGCTGGGGGAAGCTGAGCTTAGAGTGGGGGGGAGGGGGAGTGAGCCTGTATATTCTAAGGGTGCCTTTGACCAGGATTTGTGAATCAAGGTCAGTCATGGTTTGGGCAGTTAGGAATCTTAAAGGGACCCCAACCCTCATCACAATGATTGAAAGGGAAGTGAATGGAACTGGAAACATTGTACACCATGAAGAGCAATATTGTACAATGAGGGATGTAGCAATTCTCAGCAATACACTAATCTGTAACATTCTGCAAGGACTAATGATGAAAGAGTATCTACTATCACAAAAAAACTAATATTCTCTGACTACTAATTGAGGAATGCTATTTTCATTTTCTTTCTATTCTTTTACAGAATGACTAAAATGGAAATTTATACATAATTCCACATGTAGAAAAAATATCTAAATGCATATCAAGTCAAGGAGTGGGCTGCATAAAGAAAGATGGAAAAATAGCTAGAACACAAAACTTTAAAAAATTTATCTTTTTAGCATGCAAATGGAAACAATAAACTTAAATATTGACAAATTTACTGTTAAATATTTTAGGAAATAAAAATAATTTTAAATAATATAGTTACAACATCTGCTAGCCTATTCATAAGTGGTCTGATGTGTCCCTATTGTTCTGTAGTACATAGAGAGCAATGGAAATAGGAAGAATATTTTAATACCAGGTCAGACTTTTGTAATTCTTTGTACTTCACATAACTTTGATCTATAAATAAGTTAAGAAAAGAATACCTTGAAGGAGGAGATACATAAGAACCCAATAGGACTGAGTTGCTGCTACTAGAGACTAAAAACAGCCAAACGTTTTTTAGAGGACCCAATCTACATGATGTCTGAAGCCACATTTGAACTCAGGTCTTGACTCCAGAGCTGGCCCTTTATCCATTGAACCATCCAACTGCCCAACTAGTTCCTAGAAAAACTCATTAGCTGAAAATGTGAATTGTGTAAGGACTGCTTTTAGCTGCTTAATTCTGAATAGCAGATAGGGAGTCACTCCTCACATCAATCTGAATATGGTCATGGATCCAAAGGAGTCAAGAAAAAGATGGAATGTTGAAAAAGAGTTAGACTAAAAAAAAAAGTTTTTTTAAAGTTTTAAAACAGAGATAAAAACTAGAATCTATGAATAGAAATTGCAGAGAGAAAAAATTAGATTCTGTGTAATGTAAAAATCTCCCCATATTCTGAACCAGTAAAATAGGCTGCCTTGGAAGATACCGAGCTTTCCATTTCTAACATCTTCAAGTAAAGGCTAAATAATAATTATCAAGGTACTGATAACATTGATGCTCCTTTCCAATTTTGGGATTCTATGATCTTCCTTCCCTCTCTTGATGAAATGATTGACTTCTCATTTTGTCAAAAGATTTGTGCAAATATAATAAACATACATATTACACTATGGGGATCATTTAAAATGATTATTTTTTTTATTATGAAGATTATATAACACATGAGCCCCTTCCTTTCTAGAAAATGATTGAAGGTTTATAGATATTATTTCCTTTGTGCATCAATTTACATGCATATCTGTCTGTACAGTATTTAGTGAAGATATCATTCTGGGCATGTTGTGCAAAGGTGTACCAAACAGAGAAAAAGCACAGTGAAAAAATTGGCCCTCTTTAATTCTTTAGGGCACAAGTAGCATCTTTCATCTTTCATGTAGAGAGGAACAGGTTTGATCAATGGCCTTAGGTAGCAACCCAGAATTGAGCTGGGAAAGGCCGTTGCCTGGGGGCTGAAGTTACAGATTGCAATTTTGACAGAATTTGCTGGTTGGAGGACTGAGTATTGAAAAGCTAATGGGAGGTGTGAGGCTTTTCTTGATTAGTGGATGAGTATTGTTACACCCCTATGGACTACTCTAACTTGGTAGCTTCCCTTAGAGCTACTCTTAATGCCCGTTCTTCCACAGCTATAGAGACAGACCACCATTAGGTAGGGGTGAAGCAAAAGAGAACTTTATTCTGAGATAGCACATATTTATACCCCACTGATGATATGGGGGAAGGGGGAAGTCCTCTAGGAACCTGGCATAATGTGATTGGCCCGAGAAGAAGGAGAGAGGCGTGCTAGGCTTTGAGAGCACTAAGGAGAGAGGTGTGGTACCTGGAATCAGACACAGCCTCATGGGGCTGTGACCCACCTCCACGTGGGACTGGCCTGTGCCACAGAACCTCTCATCCTTCAGGTCCTCCCACATGCCTTGAACTGCATTCCTTGCTTCTAGAGGGTTTTTAACCCTTACATATCCCCCTTTTTTATTAATAAGACCAATGTTGTCATGTTGACAAATGAGAAGCTCTTCCATAAGCACCTCTAAAGAATTTTTTAAAGATTACATATAAAGCATCCTAGCAAAGTAGGCAAAAACAAAAGAAGCAACAATACAAAAATGGCTACATAGAGCCCATGGGATACAATAGAAGGGGTTGGGAAGGGAAGTATGTTGGATCCAATCACTAAGTTGGTCCAGCAAGGGTAGTCATCTCTCTGCTATGGCTTTGTTTTGGGCGTCTCCTGGGTCATCTCCTCCTCTTCTTCTTCAGCCCCTGTTTTAATAGGGGCAACTCTCCTTGTCCTTTCTGGAATCCAGCGGCCTTCCCCATCAGGATCTGCAAGACATAAATATCCCGGCCCTCTCCAAAGTAATAAGGATGGACCTTGCCAACATCCTTCCCATATTCCTTACATACAAATGGTTTCTCTCTACTGTGAATCCTGTGATGTACAGTAAGGCTTCCTCGATGGCTGAATACTTTTCCACGTTTGTTACATTCAAAGGGTCTCTCTCTATTATAAATTCTTTGATGACAAGTCAGCCTTTTTAGGGGAGGGTGCTGAGCTGTGTTGTAGGACTACCCATTTTCCTGGGGCTTCACTGGCTGTGGCTGATCCCTCCCCACAGCCTGCTGCCCTGGTGGTCACTGGGGAGGTTTGGGCTGCAAGGAGCCAGAGGCCCTGGGGATGCTGTTCTTCCTGGGCTCGGAGTCTCCCAGTGTGAGTCCAGGAGTAGGCAGTGGCTGGTAGCCCTGGTAGTGCTTTGAGCCCCCCCCCTGCTCAAGGGATACTGGAGGGATGACTTGTGGCCCAGGCTCATGGCAGGGGTGTGACTTGCCTGGCTCCATGGTAACTTGTTATTATTGATTCTTGGGAAAGAGAAGGATTTTTTCCCTCAAAACATTTGAGGTCTTCCAACTAGATTTATCCCAAGTGGATGGTTCTAAGTGCTGGAGCCAGCCCTGAGTTGGATGCTGTTAGGATTACAAGGTGAGAACTCAGGTTGTCTGGGCAATTCTCTAGCTCAGAATTCACACCTTTAGTTTAGGCCTTTAAGGGGAGTTTACACCTTTAAAAGGAGTTCTGAAAAGGAGTTTACACAAACTTTAAAAGGAGCAAGTTCATTGGTTGAAGTAATTTTTCCACAAGCCCCTGAGTTCTCACATGCCCATTCTCTGGGAGGATAAAAGAGGTAGCATTGAGCCTGGAGTTAGTCTGACCAAGATAAGAGTTTAGATGGTGGTCTGGAAGGAGAGTCTGGCTGGAGGCTCCAGAAGCTTCCTGAGAAACCTGCTCATAGAGGAAAAAAATTTACAGAAAAAGAGATCTCCCCCCAGAGAAGGATTACAATTGAAGAGACTACAGGACCTTTACAGGATGCCAACAGACATTTCTTCTCTTTATATTTGTGTTGATTTGTAGAGGGCCTCAGATAATGAGGGAAAGCTGGGTGAGGTATAAGAGCCTTTATCCAAGAGGGAACCTGCAGGCAATGTCTGATTATCTTCCCACATCCCTTTGGTGTTCTCACCTTTCCTGAGAAACCAAGGAGGGCGGGACCACCTGTGTTCTATTTACAGATCAATAGCAGGGTGCTTATACCTAACACAGTATGTCATGGTGATGTAATCATACTGAGGTATTTAAAGGCTGAGTAGATTGCAAAGAAATACTTCATCTTTGACCATCCTGGTGGCTCTCCTGCCTCCTTCACTCCTCCACTAAGACCAAGGCTGGTTCCAGGATCCTTCAGAGAGCTAGTCCAGATACTATTTGTTGGCACCCAGTGTGGGCCTCTAGAAAGCATAATATATTTTGTTACCCCAATTTAGGAGCTCTACAAAATATTTGGCACCCAAGTGATGCCTTACACTTGAGGCTCTGGTGGTGAAGCCCTGCACTCAGCAGCTCAACTGACAGGATTGGCAAGTTCAGTGAAGAATTCCCTGTGAGTTGTAAAGCCTTTGCTCTTCCCCAGGCAGCAGATGGAGCCCAAGGAGGTGCCTTCTGGATTTCTCATGGCCGCTATTCAGGAACCAGTGACCTTCCAGGATGTGGCCGTGGACTTCACCAGGGAGGAATGGAGAGTCCTGGAGCCTGCCCAGAGAGCCCTGCACAGGAACGTGATGCTGGAAAACTACCAGAACCTGCTCTCTGTGGGGATTCCTGCTTCCAGACTGGATTTGATCTCTGTGTTGGAGAAGCAAGAAGGAGCCTGGCGTCTTAAGGGCAGAGACTCCAGCGTGTCTCATCAGGATATACTTGTTGTACATCAGAGAAATGGAGAGAAACCCTTTGTATGTAATGAATGTGGAAAAGCCTTCAACAGTCAAGACTGCCTAATTTGTCATCAAAGAATTCATACTGGAGAGAAACCCTTTGAGTGCAAGACATGTGGGAAAGGTTTTAGTCAGAGCAACAATCTCACTGTTCATCAGAGAGTTCATACTGGGGAGAAACCCTTTGAGTGTAAGACATGTGGGAAAGGTTTTAGTCAGAGCAACAATCTCACTGTTCATCAGAGAGTTCATACTGGGGAGAAACCCTTTGTATGTAATGAATGTGGAAAAGCCTTCAGCCGTGCAGTCTGCCTTACTGTACATCAGAGAGTTCATACTGGAGAGAAACCCTTTGCATGTAATGAGTGTGGGAAAGGTTTTAGTCAGAGCAACAATCTCACTGTTCATCAGAGAGTTCATACTGGAGACAAACCCTTTCTATGTAATGAATGTGGAAAAGCCTTCAGCCGTGGAGACTGCCTTACTGTACATCAGAGAGTTCATACTGGAGAGAAACCCTTTGCATGTAATGAGTGTGGGAAAGGTTTTAGTAGGAGGTTTAACCTTATTACTCATCAGAAAATTCATACTAGAGAGAAACAGAATGTATTGAAATAGATTTCAGACAGGAATCACTCCTTCACTGTCACCAAAGATTTAGTATGATTCTGGCAGCTCAGTAGGAGAAACATCTATCCTTCCTAAAATAATTCATTGTGGCTCTTTTTGGTTAACATGCCACCTACACTTCTCAACCTGGGCCTTTTTCATCCCCTCCTAATCTAACACATGAAAAAACTGACATTGTATGTATTGTCTAACACGGAGTCCACCATACTTGTAAAGAAGAAGGGATGGAGTACCATGGTCTTCCCTTAAATTTTCATTTCGTTTTTAAAACTTCTTTAGTCTGATTTCTAATATATTGATGTATTTCAAAAATGTAATTCATGTATCTAATGTATTAATAAAACAATGAATCGATGTATTTAATAAATGATATTCATTTTTTACATTGTATTAGTATATGATTTTTGAGTAATAATTTATCTTTTTGGTGCCTGCTTTAGCTGTATGCTAGAAATTTTGGAATATTGACTCACTTTTACCACTGTCTTTGAAGCTGTTCCTGTTTCTACAATCTGTCTCTTGACTGACATATTTAGCATTTCACTATTTCAGTTTCTACTTAAAACTAACTTTTGCAGTGTTGTCTGAATTGATTATTATTTAACTTATATTATCTTCTGTGAAGTCAATGATTAGCATTTCTGATATATATAAATTTCCTTTAAAAAAAAAAAAAAGGAAATTCATTGGACAGCAAGAAGATCAAATTAGTCACTTCTTGAATAAATACATCAAATTACTCATTGGAAAGACAAAAACTGAGCTTGAATCTCATATTTTGGCCAATGAAAAGAAAGGACTCATAAAAAAAGAAAAAGAAAAGAACTGATAATGGGAGAGATTGAAGGGAAAAGGAGTCTAGGAAAGAAATCGCCAATCCAACAAATTTTGACATTATTCCAATTCATTTATGTGCCATAGCATTGCTTCCTGACATAATTCATTCAACTTTGAATTTTGCTTTTATTATTAGGAACTTTTACATTAAGAGTAATGAAACTCTCCCTCTCAGCAATTTCCATCCATACGTTATGGTTCTTACCTCTATGCATAAATAAAACAATTGTAATTTCCCTTCTACATGCTGCCTTTTCAAATAGTTTAAGAGAGCCATTTCGCCTCTCCCAAGAAATCTTCTTTTCTTCAGGGTGCTGGAGAGATTCCAATATATTCACGTCCTTGCTAAATTGTAGCACCACTATCAATGGGACAATGTCTGGACAAATTATGATACATGAGTCTGATAGAATATTATTGTGTTATGAGAAATGATGAAGGAAAAAGTTTCTGAGAAACGTGGAAAGATTTGCATGAACTGATGCAGAGGGACGTGAGCAGAAGTGATGCAGGTTGTGGTCCCTTTATGGGACTAGTCCTTTCAGATTGATTTATTCTTTTCTGATTCCCAACCCCTTCTAGCTGATGCATTATCAATTCAAGAACTAGTACCTTTGATCCACAAATACTGTCAAAAGGACCCCTTTTAATTCCAATAGGAGATCCAGGCTCTCCCAGCCCCCATGGGATCTGAGCCATCTTGGTATGTCTCAGCCCTCATTCTAATGATGTTCTCAGGTTTCTCAACCCCCACCAAGCAAATTCTAACCCCTTATGAAACCATCTAGGAGCCAACTTGGGACTTCACCCACAGGCCCCTTTAGCTAAATCTCTCATTACAAAAGAGCCAAATTGGTGTCCTCTCTTTGCAGAGGTTCTACACATTCCAGCACCAATGACTCTCTGCCCACTAGAAACCTGCTTTTCATGCCTTCTTATATCTACATTCACCTCTTACTAACTAGACCATAATCTTACCTTCAAACACCATAACAAACTTCTTTTATCAATTTAGGTTTTCAGGTCTGTAAATTCCTTTATAGGGGACTCTTGGGCCACTGCTAGACTTCATTTAACTCCTTATCCTTGCGCCAAATCCAAAGGGGTTGCAGGGGAGCTCTATTTCACTCCTGTACTCTGAACTGATACTAGACCTCAACTAAACTCTAATTTTATTTAGGTACCCCAAATCTAGACCTCATCAGAACAAGGACAACAATTTATGCAATAGCAATATAGTATAAAGTCTTTGCCTACATATTTTATATACACTGTTACAGAAATCCTTGTTTTACCCTAATAATAAAATTAAAACTTTTTTTTTTTTTCAAAAATTTAAAAGAAAGAAAGTTTTGGGAGCTGTGATAAATTCAATGATCAACCAGGATTAAATAAGACTAATGATGAAACATAGTACTGATCTTTACAGACAAAGAACTGACAGATTCACAGTGCTAAGTGAAACATTTTTTGTTGTCCATAGGTAATACTTGAGTTTATGTTGCTTGACTCTCAATGTTTACAAAAGGGATCATTTTTTCCTTCTTAATGGGAATAAAATAATATTTTTATGGACAAAAAATTATTTAAAAAAATAAAACAAAATAAAACACCCAGAAATTTGATCTGGATACAATATACACATTCATCATAATCCTAATTCTGGATTTAGTGTTCACATTAATGGTCCTTAAGAACATATTACCTATTTGGAGCTTCTTTCTTATATTATTAATTCATATTGAATTTGTGATGCACTAAAAGATTTTTTTTGACAATTTTCAAGCCATACCTCTACCACCTAATAAATTATAATATAATTTTGACATCATTTTATTCCTATTACATTTCATGTTGTAAGATC
The DNA here is from genome assembly GCF_048593235.1 of Sminthopsis crassicaudata. Taxonomy (NCBI): domain Eukaryota; kingdom Metazoa; phylum Chordata; class Mammalia; order Dasyuromorphia; family Dasyuridae; genus Sminthopsis; species Sminthopsis crassicaudata. The sequence goes on along the minus strand of NC_133617.1, from coordinate 497,148 downwards.
TTGTCCATTGTCCTATTCCATAAAGTTCTTTAGGCTTTTGATTCTCTCTTCCAATGTGTTGTCCATGCTTTCCAATAAGTTATCAGCAAATTATGATGCATGAGGTAGTTGCCACTTTTTGACTTAAAAAGTCAAATGATGGACAAAATGAGAGGGGGGAAGACAGACAGAAAAAAAAGAGATAAAGGGAGAGAGAATGGAATGGGAGGAAAGGACAAATATATAGATATATATTCTCTTTGTTCCCTGGCACATAAAAGACACTTAAATACTCCATCATCTACATATAAGATTGGATTTCAATCAGAAGCCTGATTTTATTCAGTGTAATCTATCCCCAGTTCTTAAATTCTAGATAGCCACAAATGTCTCCTGGGACACCATAATAAAGATCCAACAAGATCAGTCCCAATTCACTAGGAACATTCAGACCTAGATCTACTTCCATGCTAAAGGGCATCATACTCTTCCACTAATCAAGAAAAGCCTCACATTAGCTTTTCAATACTCAGTTCTCCCACCAGCAAATTCTGTCAAAAGTGCAAACTGTAACTTCAGCCAGCAGCTATGAGCCTTTCCCTCCTCAATTCTAGGTTGTTTCATAAGGCCAGTGATCAAACTTTTTCCTCTCTACATGAAAGATGAAAGATGCTAATAGTGCCCTAAATAATTAAAGAGGGCCAATTTTTTCATTGTACTTTTTCTCTGTTTTCTACACCTACACAACATGCCCAGAATGATATCTAAGGCAGAAATAGTAAATGCATCCTTCTCAGACCACAATGCAATGAAAATTACATTCAATAAAAAGCCAGGGGAAAATAGACCAAAAAGTAATTGGAAGCTAAATAATCTCATACTAAAGAATGATTGGGTGAAATAGCAAATCATAGACATAATTAATAACTTCACACAAGAAAATGACAATGATGAGAAATTATACCAAAATGTGTGGGATACAGCCAAAGCCGTAATAAGGGGAATTTTTATATCTCTAGAGGCCTACTTGCATAAAATAGAAAAAGAGAAGCTCAATGAATTGGGCTTACAACTAAAAATGCTAAAAAAGGAACAAATTAAAACCCCCCAGACAAAATGAAACTTGAAATTCTAAAAATAAAAGGAGAGATTAATAAAATTGAAAGTTAAAAAAAAAACAAACCTATTGAATTAATTAATAAAACTAAGAGTTGGTTCTATGAAAAAACCAACAAAGTAGACAAACCCATAGTAAATCTGATTAAAAAAAGGGAAAGAGGAAAAGCAAATTGTTAGTCTTAAAAATGAAAAGGGAGAACTCGCCACTAATGAAGAGGAAATTAGAACAATAAGTAGGAGTTACTTTGCCCAACTTTATGCCAATAAATTCCATAACTTAAATGAAATGGAAGAATACCTTCAAAAATATAGCTTGCCCAGATTAACAGAGGAAGAAGTAAATAGTCTAAATAGTCCTATTTCAGAAAAAGAAATAGAACAAGCTATTAACCAATCCCCTAAGAAAAAATCCCCAGGACCAGATTGATTTACATGTGAATTCTACAAAACATTTAAAGAACAATTAACTCCAATGCTATATAAACTATTTGAAAAAAAAAAAAATAGAGATTGAAGGAGTCCTACAGAATTCCTTTTATGACACAGACATGGTACTGATACCTAAAGCAGGTAGGCTGAAAACTGAGAAAGAAAATTATAGACCAATCTCCTTAATGAATATTGATGCTAAAATCTTAAATAAAATATTAGCAAAAAGACTAAAGAAAATCATCACCAAGATAATACACTATGACCAAGTGGGATTTATACCAGGAATGTAGGGCTGGTTCAATATTAGGAAAACTATTAGCATAATTGACTATATCAATAACCAAATTAACAAAAACCATATGATCATCTCAATAGATGCAAAAAAAGCATTTGATAAAATCCAACATCCATTTTTACTAAAAACACTTGAGAGTATAAAAATAAATAGACTATTCCTTAAAATAATCAGGAGCATATATTTAAAACCATCAGTAAACATCATAGGTAATGATGATAAACTGGAACCTTTCCCAGTAAGATGAGGAGTCAAACAAGGTAGCCCACTATCACCATTACTATTCAATATTGTATTAGAAATGCTAGCCTAGGCAATAAGAGTCGAGAAAGAGATTAAAGGAATAAGTGTAGGAAATGAGGAAATCAAACTATCACTCTTTGCAGATGACATGATGGTATACTTAGAGAACCCCAAAGACTCTGCTAAAAAGCTATTAGAAATAATTCAGAATTTTAGCAAAGTTGCAGGATACAAAATAAATCCTCATAAATCTCAGAATTTTTATACATTATCAACACAATCCAACAGCAAGAGATACAAAGAGAAAGTCCATTTATAATAACTGTCGATAGTATAAAATATTTGGGAATCTATCTACCAAAGAAAAGTCAGGAATTATATGAACAAAGTTACAAAACACTTGCCCTAAAAATAAAGTCAGATTTAAATAATTGGAAAGACATTCAGTGCTCTTGCATAGGCTGATTAAGATGACAATACTCCCTAAACTAACCTTTTTATTTAGTGCCATTCCAATCAGACTCCTAAGAAACTATTTTAATGACCTAGAAAAAATAACAACAAAATTCATATGGAAGAATAAAAGGCCAAGAATTGCAAAGGAACTAATGAAAAAAAACTCAGAGGAAGGTGGTCTAAGTGTACCTGATCTAAAGCTATATTATATAGCAGCAGTCACCCAAACCATTTGGTATTGGCTACGAAATAGACCGGTAGATCAGTGGAACAGATTAGATACAAAGGACAAAAAAGGGTACATCTATAGCAATCTAATCTTTGACAAACCCAAAGATTCCAACATTAGGGATAAAAATTCATTATTCGGAAAAAACTGTTGGGAAAACTGGAAATTAGTATGGCAGAAATTAGATATGGATCCACACTTAACACCATATACCAAGATAAGATCAAAATGGGTCCATGATTTAGGCATAAAGAGGGAGATAATAAATAGATTAGAGGAACAGAGGATAATCTACCTCTCAGACTTGTGGAGGAGGAAGGAATTTATGACCAGAGGAGAACTAGAGATCATTATTGATCACAAAATAGAAGATTTTGATTACATCAAACTAAAAAGTTTCTGTACAAATAATACTAATGCAAACAAGATTAGAAGGGAAGTAACAAATTGGGAAAATATTTTTAAAAACAAAGGTTCTGACAAAGGTCTCATTTCCAAAATATATAGAGAACTGACCATAATTTATAAGAAACCGAACCATTCTCCAATTGATAAATGGTCAAAGGATATGAACAGACTTCAGAAAATCATCTCCAAGATAATACACTATGATCAAGTAGGATTTATTCCAGGAATGCAGGGCTGGTTTAATATTAGGAAAACTATTAATATAATTGACCATATTAATAATCAAATTAATAAGAACCATATGATCATCTCAATAGATGCAGAAAAAGCATTTGACAAAATCCAACATCCATTCCTACTAAAAACTCTTGAGAGTATAGGAATAAATGGATTATTCCTTAGAATAATCAGGAGTATATATTTAAGACCGTCAGTAAGCATAATATGCAATAGAAATAAACTGCAACCTTTCCCAGTAAGATCAGGAGTGAAACAAGGTTGCCCACTATCACCATTACTATTCAATATAGTACTAGAAACGCTAGCCTCGGCAATAAGAGCCGAGAAAGAGATTCAAGGAATTAGAGTAGGAAATGAGGAAATTAAACTATCACTTTTTGCAGATGACATGATGGTATACTTAGAGAACCCCAAAGACTCTGCTAAAAAGCTACTAGAAATAATTCAAAATTTCAGCAAAGTGGCAGGATACAAAATAAATCCACATAAATCCTCGGCATTTTTATATATCACTAACAAAATGCAACAGCAAGAGATACAAAGAGAAATTCCATTCCAAACAAATGTTGAGAGTATAAAATATTTGGGAATCCATCTACCAAAGAAAAGTCAGGAATTATATGAGAAAAATTACAAAACACTTGCCACAAAAATAAAATCAGATTTAAATAATGGGTCTTAGAAAATTGATGAAGAAATAGACTTATCTTGACATTTTAATTCTTATCCGTTCTCTTCATGTTTACCCTTCCAGGTTTATAGCATATTGTTTCTTTTCACCTGCTCTCCTTTCTGGATCTGCCTGCCCCCTACACTTGACATTCCATATGCTGACTGCATGCCTGGAATTTGTTCTTTTTTTTTTTTTAATTAAATTTTATTTTTTTTAATAGTTTTTATTTACCAGATATATGCATGAGTGATTTTACAGCACTGACAATTGCCAAATCTTTTTTTCTAATTTTTCCCCTCCTCGCCCCCCTAGATGGCAGATGTTAAATATGTTAAAATATAAATTAAATACAATATATGTATACATGTCCAAACAGTATCGGACTTTGAGATAGTGTACAATTAGCCTGTGAAAGAAATCCAAAATGCAGGCGGACAAAAATAGAGCGATTGGGAATTCTATGTAGTGGTTCCTAGTCAACTCCCAGAGTTCTTTTGCTGGGTGTAGCTGGTTCAGTTCTTTAGTGCTCTACTGGAACTGATTTAGTTCATCTCATTGTTGAAAATGGCCAGATCCATCAGAATTGATCATCATACAATATTGTTGTTGAAGTATACAACGATCTCCTGGTCCTACTCATTTCACTCAGCATCAGTTCATGTAAGTCTCTCCAGGCCTTTCTGAAACCATCCTGTCAATCATTTCTTAAAGAACAATAATATTGCATGATATTCATATACCACAATGTATTCAGCCATTCTCCAGTTGATGGGAATCCGCGCAGTTTCCAGTTTCTGGCCACCACAAACAGGACTGCCACAAACATTCTTCCACATGCAGGTCCCTTTCCCTTCTTAAAGATCTCTTTGGGATACAAGCCCAGTAGTAACACTGCCGGGTCAAAGGGTATGCACATTTTGCTAACTTTTTGAGCATAATCTGGAATTTATTCTTTTACTATTACCTTCATTGAATTCCTAACTTCCTTCAAGTCTCAGCTAATGCATGTGATAGTGTGGTGTTTGACTGAAAAAATGACACAGCAAGCAACAGCAGATCAACAAATTTGATCTAGGAAGCAGACATGGGTCTTCATTGGCGGAAGAAAGACTCTGTAAGGAATATATAGGGGTTGGAATTAGAGGTGCAATAGACATTTTAAATTCAATGTGTCCAAAATTGAACTAATATTATGAATTATTGTAGAAGCAGCCATTCCCCCACAACAAATCTGTTGTTATATTCTCTTGATTTTGCCTTTGTAACATTTCTCCAATAAATCATCTTCTTTCCTCTGACTGTCATACTAATTTCATACCTACATTATTGCAATAGCTTGCTGATGGGTCTTTCCCTCCTCCAATCAATCCTCTATTCAATCATTTAAATAATTTTCCTAAAGCACTGGTCCAATCATGTCCAATAACCTCTCATCTCTCACTCAACATATGACAGTGACTCCCTGTTGCTTCTAGGATCAAATATAAAATCCTGTTAGTTTTTCAAACTCCTTCAAATCCCTTCCAGTGTTTTTATATTTTATATTATATATATATATATATATATATATATATATATATATTTATATTTATATTTTATATTTCACTACCCACAGTGTACTCTTTAGTCCAGTGGTACTAGACTCCTGTTTCATGAACAAAACATGTCATCACTGAAATCCAAGCATTCCTTCTCATGATCCCCCATACCTGGAATGCTCTGCCTCCTCAACTCTGTCCACTTACTACCTTGGCATCCTTTAAGTTTTAACTAAAATCTATGGGAGCCTTCTCCAACTCTTTTAATTCTAATGCCTTTTCTCTGACAATTTTCTTTTTATTTATCCTGGAATTAGCTTGCTTTGTCTATATTTGTTTTCCTGTTGTCTTCCCTAATTTGATTGTAAGCTCCTTGAGGGCAGATATTGTCTTTGTCCTTTTTTGACTCCACTCCACTTGTATCCCTGGTGATTAGCACAGAACCTGACATGCTTTTCTTGTTTATTCAGTCATGTAACACTCTTGATGAGTGCATGATGAGTGTAGGGTCCTTCTAGCTTTGACCCCCTTTTGAAGACTATACAAACTCATGTTTGCTGCTTCTGAATGTCCATTCACTAAATGTCCATCTTCTCTTCTTCCATTCTATTCTCCTTTTCTCTTCAATCTCTCATCAGTTCTTTTCCAATGAATCCTTCTTTTCATTGGTCAAAATATATGAGATTCAATTTCAGTTTTTGTCCTTCTAATGTAGTCTGAAGTATTTATTCAAGAATTGACTGATTTGATCTCCTTGCGATCCAAGGAATTTCCTTTTTTTTTTTTTTAAAGGAAATTGTATATCTATATCTATATATGTATATCTATATCTATACACACACACACACACACACACACACACACACACACACACACACATATATTTTGGGCCAGAACTTGAAACAATGTTCTAAGTAGAATTGAGGACTCAGTGGTTAAATCTAGTTTAGCACTGACTTAATCCTACAATAAATAATAGCTTCCTAGTGATATAATGATTGCTGTGTACTCTGTGGAACATAAAAGGAGGAGCTGTCAGGGCCAGAAAGAACAAGGGCACTAGAAACTTTCTGAGGCTGAGACAGATTCATTCCATCTTCCACCTTTCTTGTGGCTGGAGGTTGAAGTACAAACTTTTGGATTCAGAGACATTTGGAGGGAGCTAGAGGCAGATGCTGGCAGAGGCAAAAGAATAGTGGCAGGAGAACCAAGGACAGAGATAGGCCTCTATTAAAGCTAACTGGCCCCAGGAAAAGAGACAAAATTTGGAAGGAAACAATAAAGGATTTGGATTTTAATCCCTGGCTGCACTTGTGATTACTGGATGCCTCTAGAAGGCCCCCAAGAAACATGTTCCCAGAGAATAATACATTTTAGAGAAGAATATTATACATATATACATATATATATATACATATACATATATGTATATATTTGAAATGCTTAAATACTAATACTTTCCATCACAGATGGTACTGTAAGTTAAATAATAATCAATTCAGACAGCACTGCAATAGTTAGATTTAAACAGAAACTGAAAGAGTGAAATGTTAAATATGTCAGTGGAAGGACAGATTGTAGAAACAGGAATAGTTTTAAAGACAATGATAAAAGTGTGTCAATATTCCAAAATTTCTGGCATGCAGATAAAGCAGGTACCAATAGGTACCAATTTATTGCTCAAAAACTATATACTAATAAAATGTAAAAAAATAATGAATAGAATATCATTTATTAAATACATCAATACATTAATACAATAAATACATCAATACATTAGATACATCAACTACATTTTTCAAATACATCAGTACATTAGAAATAAGACTAAAGAAATTATAAAAACCAAATCAAATTCTGAGGGAAGACCATGGTACTCCATAACCTCTTCTTTATAAGTATGGGGGACTGAGTTTGAAACAATACAGAAAATGTGAGTTTTTTCATGTGTTGGATTAGGAGGGGATGAAAAAGGCCCAGGTTGAGAAGTGCAGGTGGCATGTTAACCACGAAGAGCCACAATGAATTATTTTAAGAAGAATAGATTTTTCTCCTACTGAGTTGCCCCAATCTTATGAATTCTCTGGTAACAGTGAAGGGGTGGTTCCTGTCTGAAATCTCTCTATTTCAACAAATTCTGTTTCTCTTTCGTATGAATTTTCTGATGAGAAATAAGGTTAAACCTCCTACTAAAGGTTAAACTTTCCACACTCATTACATGCAAAGGGTTTCTCTCCAGTATGAACTCTCTGATGAATAGTGAGATTGTTCCTCTGACTAAATCCTTTCCCACATTGCTTACATATAAAGGGTTTCTCTCCAGTGTGAGTTCTCTGATGTATTGTAAGGAAATCTTGATGAGACCCACTGGAATCTCTGCTCTTGGGATTTGAGGCTCCTTCTTGCTCCTTCAACACAGAGATCAGATCCAGTCTGGAAACAGGAATCCCCACAGAGAGCAGGTTCTGGTAGTTCTCCAGCATCACATTCCTGTGCAGGGCCCTCTGGGCAGGCTCCAGGACCCTCCACTCCTCACTAGTAAAGTCCATGGCCACATCCCAGAAGGTCACTGGTTCCTGAATGGGGGTCATGAGAAAACCAGAAGTCACAGCCTCCTTGGGCTCCATCTGCTGCCTGGGGATGAGCAGAGTCTCCACAGGTCGGAGGGAGTTCTCCACTGAACTCACCAATCCTGTCATTTCAGCTGCTGAGTGTAGGGCTTCAGGTCCAGGGTCTCACCTGGGCACCAAATATAGTGTGCTTTCTTGAGCCCCCAAATGGGGGTGACAAAATATACTATGTTTTCTAGAGGCCCACGCTGGGTGCCAAAATGTAGTGTCCAGACTAGCTCTTTGAAGGATCTCGGGCCTTGGTCTTAGTGGATGAGTGAAGGAGGCAGGACAGCCACCAGTTTGGTCAAAGATGAAGTGTCTCTTTCCAGTCTTCTCAGCCCTTAAATACCTCAGCATGATTACATCAGCACAGCACACTGAGCAAGTGTTTTTTTTTTTTTTAAATTAAATTTATAATTGTAACATTTTTTACAACATTATCCCCTGCACTCCCTTCTGTTCCAAATTTTCTCCTACTTCCCTCCACCCCCTTCTCTAGATGGAAGGCATTCCCATACATATTAAATATGTTATAGTATATCCTAGGTACAACATATATATATATATATATATATATATATATATATATATATATATACATATATGTGCAGAACCGAATTTTGTTGTTGTTGTTGCTGCAAAGGAAGAATTGGATTCAGAAAGTAAAAATAACCTGGGAAGAAAAACAAACAAAAAAAATGCTCACAGTTTACACTCATTTCCCAGTGTTCCTTCTCTGGGTGTAGCTGATTCTGTCCATCATTGATCGATTGGAACTGGATTAGCTCTTCTCTATGTTGAAGATTTCCACTGCCATCAGAATACATCCTCATACAGTAGCATTGTTGAAGTGTATGATGATCTCCTAGTTCTGCTCATTTCCCTCAGCATCAGTTCATGCAAGTCTCTCCAGCCCTTTCTGAATTCATCCTGTTGGTCATTTCTTACAGAACAATAACATTCTATAACTTTCATATACCATAATTTACCCAACCATTCTCCAATTGGTAGACATCCATCCATTTTCCAGTTTCTAGCCACTACAAAAAGTCTGCCACAAACATTTTGGCACATACAGGTCCCTTTCCCTTCTTTAGTATTTCCTTGGAATATTAGCCCAGTAGTAGCACTGCTGGGTCAAAGGGTATACACATTTTGATAACTTTTGGGGTATAATTCCAGATTGCTCTCCAGAATGCTTGGATTCTTTTACAACTCCACCAACAATGCATCAGTGTCCCAGTTTTCCCACACCCCCTCCAACATTCATCATTATTTGTTCCTGTCATCTTAGCCAATCTGACAGGTGTGTAGTGGTATCTCAGAGTTGTCTTAATTTGCATTTCTCTGATCAGTAGTGATTTGGAACACTCTTTCATATGTGTGGACACTGAGCAAGTGTTAACTAGGGCAGTAGTACACCTCACAGCACACTGTGTTAACACATGTGTTAAGTATAAGTACCCTGCTTTTGATATGTCAATAGAACACAGGTGGTCACTCTCTCCTTGACTTCTCAGGAGAGGTGACAACACTAAAGGGAGGTAGGAAACTAAATCAGGCATTGTCAGCAGGTTCCCTCTGGGCTGAAGGCTCTTCTACTTTACCCAGAGTTCTCCCACTATCTGAGGCACTCTACAAATCAATACAATTATAAATAGATGAAATTTCTGTTTGCATCCCACAGATCCTTCTCTTTCACAATAATTAATAACCACAAGCTCCCAGGGAGCCAGGCAAGTCAAACCCCTGCTCTGAGCCTAGGCCACAAGTCATCCCACCAGTGTCCTGGTTAGGATTCTTACAAGGTACTTATGTATTTTCGTCACACATTTAAAGGAGTTCATACCTTTAAAGGAGTTTACATTTTTAAAGGAGCTCGATCAATGGTTCACACATTAGACTTCATACTTTTAGAGATCATATAAATGGACTGCCAGGAGCCCATTCCCTAAGGTCTGGGCTAATAAACTGCACCTGTGTCAACACCATTCTTCCTTATCTGTCTCCATTCCCTGGCTCTGGGGCTTCACGCATTACAAATTAACCACAGGACTTAGTCCTGTGCTTAACCACAGGATGTGCTGACATCATTCACCATTACTGACACCTGGACTTAGGAACCTCGTCAAGACCCCAGCCCCCTCCCTTCCTCTATACATTGTGTATTGTGTAACGGCCTTCACCCACTCTATAAAAACTAAGTTTTCTGCCATAATAAACGAGAACTGCTTTATACCCCACTGAGTGGTCTCCCTCCTTTGTATCTTTCACCCATTCCCAGGTTGCAGCCTTACTAGCTTTTTGCTTACAGGTTGATGTCTGCCTCCAGGTGTCCCTAGTTCGAGACCCACAGGCGGGGTCAATGGACAAGCTCACTGGGGGAAGATGGAGAGCCAGGATTCCTTGGGGGAGATTAGTAAGTGTAGGAGATAGAATTCTGAGCTTGATTCAGGAAGACCTGAATTAAAACTAGCAAGTCATAATAGGTATGGGGCCCTACATAAGTCACTTTTTCTCTGTATGCCCCCGTTTACTAAATTTTTAAGTGGGAATGATTATAATGCTTTCCAGAAAAGAGGTACTAACCTATTTGAAGGATCCAATCATATATTTATAAACCACTTTTGGTGTTTAATAAGTACCGCTTATAAGTACCCGTGGCTCCTCCTCCAAGAAGCGTTGGCCCAGCCCCTTGGAGGGTCATTGCTGGGGGTGGGGAAAGGGGGGGACCGCACACCTCGGGGTCCCGGCAGCGGGAAGGGCCAGAGGCCAAGGTGACCTCAGCCTCTCTCGGGGGCCGGGGCTGAGCCGGGCTGTGGGGCTTCCCATTGTCCCGGGGCTTCCCTGGCTGTGGCTGAGCCCTCCCCACAGGCTGCCGCCCTGCCGGTCCCGGGGGAGGTTTGGGCTGCAAGGAGCCAGAGGCCCCGGGGATGCGGTTCTTCCTGGGCCCGGAGTCTCCCTGGTGAGGCCAGGAGGGGGCAGTGGCTGGCAGCCCTGGCAGTGCTTGAGCCCCCCCCTCCTCAAGGGACACTGGGGGGATGACTCAGTCTCAGGGCAGGGGTGAGACTTGCCTGGCTCCCTGGGAGCTTGTGGTTCTTGATGACTGGGAAAGAGAAGCATCTGTTCCCTCCAAACACTTGGGGTCTTCCAACTAGATTTGTCCCAGGTGGATGGTTCCAAGGGCTGGAGCCCGCCCTAAGCTGATGCCAACAGACCTTTCATCTGCTTGTGTTTGTGTTGATTGGCAGAGGGCCTCAGAGAGTGGGGGAACTCTGGGTAAGGTATAAGAGCCTTTGGCTCAGAGAGAACCTGCTGACCATGTCTGATTATCTTCCCACCTCTCTTTGGTGTTCTCACTTCTCAGGAGAAGTCAATGAGGGAGTAACCACCTGTGTTCTGTTTACATGTAAACATCAGGGTACTTATACTTAACAAAAGTGTTAAATTAATGTGCTATGGGATGCACTGCTGCCCTAGTTACCACTTGCTCAGGGTGCTGTGCTGATGTAATCATGCTGAGGTATTTAAGGGCTGAGAAGACTGCAAAGAGACACTTCATCTTGGACTGTCCTGGTGGCTCTCCTGCCTCCCTCCCTCCTCCACTAAGACCAAGGCTGGTCTGGAGATCCTCCAGAGAGCTAGTCCGGACACTACACTTTGGCACCCAGCTTGGGCCTCTAGAAAGCCGAGTGTATTTATTTGACCCAATTTGGAGGCTCACTATATTTGGCCCCCAAGTAAGGCCCTGGACCTGAAGTCCTACACTCAGCAGCTCAACTGACAGGAGTGGCGAGTTCACTGGAGAAGCCCTGAGACCTGTGGAGACTCTGCTCATCCCCAGGCAACAGATGGAGCCCAAGGACGGTGTGACTTCCGGCTTTCTCATGGCCCCAACTCAGGAACCCGTGACCTTCCAGGATGTGACTGTGGACTTCACCAGTGAGGGGTGGAGGCTTCTGGAGCCTGCCCAGAGGGCCCTGCACAGGAATGTGATGCTGGAGAACTACCAGAACCTGCTCTCTGTGGGGATTCCTGTTTCCAGACTGGATCTGATCTGTGTGTTGAAGGAGCAAGAAGGAACATCAAGTCCCAAGAGCAGAGATTCCAGTGGGTCTCATCAAGATTTCCTTACTGAACATCAGAGAACTCACATTGGAGAGAAACCTTTTGTGTGCAAGCAATGTGGGAAAGCTTTTACTCAGAGACATCACCTCACTTATCATCAGAGAGTTCATACTGCAAAGAGACCCTTTGAATGTTACGAATGTGGAAAAGTCTTCACCCAGAGAAAGTGCCTTATTGCACATCAGAGAACTCACACTGGAGAGAAACCATTTGTGTGCAAGCAATGTGGGAAAGCTTTTACTCAGAGATATCACCTCACTTATCATCAGAGAGTTCATACTGCAGAGAGACCCTTTGAATGTAACGAATGTGGAAAAGTCTTCACCCAGAGACAGTGCCTTATTGCACATCAGAGAACTCACACTGGAGAGAAACCATTTGTATGTAAGGAATGTGGGAAAGGTTTTAGTGAGAAATACCATCTCACTACTCATCAAAGAGTTCATACTGGAGAGAAACCCTTTCTATGTAAGGAATGTGGAAAAGGTTTTAGTCAGAGCAGCTATCTCACTATTCACCGCAGAGTTCATACTGGAGAGAAACCCTTTGTATGTAGTGAATGTGGAAAAACCTTTAGCCACAAAAAAAGCCTTACTGTACATCAGAGAACTCACACTGGAGAGAAACCATTTGTATGCAAGGAATGTGGGAAAGGTTTTAGTGAGAAATACCGTCTCACTAATCATCACAGAGTTCATACTGGAGAGAAACCCTTTGTATGTAGTGAATGTGGAAAAACCTTTAGCCACAAAAGTAGCCTTACTACACATCAGAGGATTCACACTGGAGAGAAACTCTGTATGTAATGAATGTGGAAAAGCCTTCAGTAAGAGAGGACACCTTACTGTACATCAGAGAACTCACACTGGAGAGAAACCCTTTGTATGTAATGAATGTGGAAAAGCCTTCAGTGAGAGAAGATGTCTTATTGTACATCAGAGAACTCACACTGGAGAGAAACCATGTATGTAAGGAATGTGGGAAGTCTTACAAAGAGACACCATCTCACTTATCATCAGGGAATTCATACTAGAGAGAAATCCTTTGCACATAATGAGTGTAATTAGTAAGAGGTCTAGCCTTATTACCCATCACAAAATTCATGCTAAAGAGAAACAACATTTGTTGAAATAAAGAGATTTAAGACCGGAACCAACCATCACTGTTAACAGTAATTTTTATGATTTTGGCAGCTCATTAGGAGAAACAGCTATCTTTGTAAAATAATTCATTGGGGCTCTTTTGGTTAACATGTCACCTGCACTTCTCAACCTGGGCTTTTTTGTTCCCCTCCAAATCCCACACATGGAAAAACTGACATTGTATATATTGTTTCACACTGAGTCCACCATACTTGTAAAGAAGAGGGGATGGAGTACCATGGTCTTCCTTCAGAATTTGATTTGGTTTTTATAACTTCTTTAGTCTAATTTCTAATGCATTGATGTATTTCAAAATTGTAATTGATATATTAAATGTATTGATGTATTTATTGTAGTAATGTACTGATATATTTAATAAATGATATTCTATTTATTATTTTTTACATTTTATTAGTATATGGCTTTTGAGCAATAATTTATACTATTGGTACCTGCTTTATCTGCCAGAAATTTTGGAATATTGACACACTTTTACCATAGTCTTTAAAAGTGTTCCTGTTTCTACAATCTGTCCCTTGACTGACATATTTAACATTTCACTATTTCATTTTCCATTTAAAATAAACTTTTGCAGTGCTGTCTGAATTGATCATTATTTAATTTATGTTGTCATCTGTGAAGTAATTGATTAGCATTTCTGATATATATATGTGTGTGTGTATATCTATCTATCTATCTATGTATATAGATAGATAGATAGATAGATAGATAGATAGATAGATATATGCACACACACATATATATTAATTTCCTTTAAAAAAAAGGAAATTCCTTGGACAACAAAGAGATCAAATAAGTCAATTCTTGAATAAATACATTAAATCCCTCATTGCAAGGACAAAAACTGAAATTGAATCTCATATATTTTGGCCAATGAAAAGAAAGGACTCATAAAAAAAAGAAAAGAAAAAGAAAAGAACTGATAATGGGAGAGTTTGAAGGCAAAAGGAGAATAGGAAAGAAATCGTCAATCAAACAAATTGTGACATTATTCCAATTCATTCATATGCCATAGCATTGCTTCTTGACATAATTCATTCCACTTTGATATTTGCTTTTATTATTAGGAAATTTTACATTAAGAGGAATCAAACTCTTCCTCTCAGCAATTTTCATGCATAGGTTATGGTTCTTAGCTCTATGGATAAATAAAACAATTGTAATTTCCCTTCCACATGCTGCTTCTTCAAATAACTCAAGAGAGCCACCTCTCCTCTTCTTTTCTTCAGGCTGCTGGACAGATTCTGAGATATTCACGTCCTTCCTAAATTGTAGCACCACTATCAGTAGGAGAATGCCTGGACAAATTATGATACATGAGTCTGATAAAATAATGTTGTGCTATGAAAGATGATGAATGAAAAAGTTTCTGAGGAACCTGGAAAGATTTGTATGAACTGATGCAGAGGGATGTAAGCAGAACCAATCCAGGTTGTGGTCCCTTTAAGAAACTAGTCCTTTCAGATTAATTTATTCCTTTCTGATTCCCAACCCCTCCTAGCTATTGCACTATCAATTCATGAAGCTAGGACATTTGATCCACAAATCCTGCTCAAAGGTACCCCTTTGAATTCCAATAGGAGATCCAGGCTATTCCAGCCCCCATGGGATCTGAGCCAACTTGGCCTGTCTCAGCCCCCATTCTAATCATCTTCTCAGGTTTCTCAATCTATACCAAGCAAATTCTAGCCCTCTATGAAACCCAGCCAGGAACCAACTTGGGACTCCACTCACGAGCCCCTTTAGCTAAATCTCTCAGTACAAAAGAGCCAAGCTAGTGTCCTCTCTTTGCAGAGGTTCTACACATTCCAGCATCATGTGTGGCACCAATGACTCTCTCTCTGCCCACTGGAATCTTGTTCCTCATGCCTTCTGATCTCTACATTCACCTCTTACTAACTAGACCATAATCTTACCTTCAAACGCCATAATAAACTTATTTTATCAGTTTAAGTTTTCGGGTCCATAAATTCCTTTATAGGGGACTCTTGAGCCACTATTAGATTTCATTAAATTCTTTATCCTAGCGCCAAATCCAAAGGGGTTGCAGGAGAGCTCTATTTGACACCCTGTACTCCAACCCTGCCACCAGACCTCAAGTAAACTCTAAATTCATTTAGGTACCCCAAATCTAGATCTCTTCAGAACAAGGACAACAATTTATGCAACAGCAATATAGTATAAAATCTTTGCCATCATATTGTACATACAATGTTACAGAAATCCTTATTTTACCCCAATAATAAAATTAAAACTTTTTTTTCAAAAATTTAAAAGAAAGAAAGTTTTGGCAGCAGTGATCATTTCACTGATCAACTATGATTAAATAAGACTAATGATGAAACCTAGTACTGCTCTTTATACACAAAGAACTGACAGATTCAGAGTTTTAACTGAAACATTTTTTGTTGTCCATAGGTAATACTTGAGTTTATGTTGCTTGACTCTCAATGTTTACAAAAGGGATCATTTTTTCTTCTTAATGGGAATGAAATCATATTTTTTATGGAAAAGTAATTAATTAAAAAAAAACAAAATAAAGCACGCAGAAATTTGATCTGAATACAGTATACAAATTCATCATAATCCTAATTCTGGATTTAGTGTTCACTTTAATGGACCTTAAGATCATATTAGCTATTTGGAACTTCTTTCTTATATTGTTGATTCATATTGAACTTGTGATCCACTAAAATAGATTTTTTTTCGACAATTTTCAAGCCATACCTCTCCCACCTAATAATTATATTATAATTTTGACATCATTTTATTCCTATTACATTTCATGTTGTAAGATCTTGCCCATTGTTGTAACCCACAAAGTTCTTTAGGCTTTTGATTCTCCCTTCCAATATGTTGTCCATGCTTTCCAATAAATTATCAGCAAAATTTGGGATGCATCAGCTAATTGCTGCTTTTTGACTTAAAAAAATCAAATGATGGACAAAGTGAGAGGGGGAAGACAGAGAAAAAAAGAGAGAAAGGGAAAGAGAATGGAATGGGAAGAAAGGACAAATATATAGATACATATTTTCTTTGTTGCCTGGCACATGGAAGACACTTAATAAATACTCCATGATCTACAGATAAGATTGGATTTCAATCAGAACCCTGGTTTTGTTCAGTGTAATCTATCCCCAGCTCTTAAATTCAAGGGAGCCACAAACTTCTGGGACATGATAATAAGGGTCCAACGAGATCGGCCCCAATTAACTTGGAACATTCAGACCTAGATCTGCTTCCATGCTAAAGGACATCATACTCATCCACTAATCAAGAAAAGCCTCATATCTCTCATTAGCTTTTCAATACTCAGTTCTCCCACCAGCAAATTCTTTCAAAATTGCAAACTTTAACCTCAGCCACCAGCCATGAGCCTTTCCCAGCTCAATTCTGGGTTGCTACATAAGGCCATTGATCAAACCTGTTCCTCTCTACTTGAAAGATGAAAGATGCTAATTGTGCCCTAAAGAATTCAAGAGGGCCAATTTTTTCTCTGTTTTCTACACCTTTGCACTACATGCCCAGAATGATATCTTCACTAAATACTGCACAGACAAATATGCATACAAATTGATGCACAAAGGAAACAATAGTTATAAACCTTCAATCATTTTCCTGGAAGGAATGGGACTCATATGTCCTATAGTCTTCATGATAAAAGAAATAATTTTAAATGACCCCCGGGGTGTAATATATTTGTTTTTAATGGATGCATGAGTCTTTTGACAAAATGAGAAGTCATTTACTTCATCAAGAGAGGGAAGGAAGATTTTACAATGTCAGAGTTGGAAAAGAGCAGAGATATTATCAGTTCCTTGATAAATTATTATTTAGCCTTCACTTGAAGATCTAGAAGAACAGAAAGCTTCATATATTCCAAGGTAGCCTATTTTACTTACTCAAATGATGGGGAGATTTTTACATTACAAAGAATCTACTTTTTTTCTCTCTGCAATTTCTATCCATAGATTCTAGTTTTTCTCTCTTTGTTTTAAAACTTTTAAAAAACTTTCTTTTAAATCTAATTCCTTTTCAACATTCCATGTTTTTCTTGACTTGTTGGACACATAACACTATTCAAAGTGATGTCAGGAATAACTCTCTGTTGATTTGAGTTCCTGTTGCTGTGGTGGTAATTGTGGTGATGGTTGTGATGGAGGTGGTGATAAGTCATTTCAGAATATCTCAAGAGTCTAAATTAATTTCCCTTAGCACCTGGGAAGTGCATCTGCTATCCAGAATTAAGCATCTCAAAAACAGTCCTTACACAATTCACATTGTCAGATTATGAGTTTTTCTAGGAACTAGCTGGGTTGCTGCTGGTTCAGAGGATAAGGGATCAGCTCTGGAGTCAAGACCTGAGTTCAAATGTGGGTTCAGACATCATGTAGATTGGGTCCTCTAAAAGGTTTTCTTATTTTTAATTTCTAGTAGTAGCAACTCAGGCCTATTGGGTTCTTATGAACTTCCTCCTTCAAGGTATTCTTTTCTTAACTTTTCAGTAGAGCAAAGTTATGTGAGGTATAAAGAATCACAAAACTCTGATCTGGTGTTAAAATATTCCTTCTATTTCCTTTGTACTACAGAACCATAGAGACACATCAGACCACTTATGAATAGGTTAGCAGGTGTTTTAACTATATTGTTTAAGATTATTTTTATTTCCTAAAATATTTAACAGTGAATCCGTCAACATTTAACATTTTATTGTTTCCATTTGCATGCTAAAATTACAAATCCTTTTTAAAGTTTTGTGTTGCTGCTCACTCCTTGACTTTATAAGCATTTAGATATTATTTATACATGTGGAATCATGTAAAAATTTCCATTTTAGTTATTCTGTAAAAGAAAAGAAAGAAACAAAGAAAGAAAATAAAAATAGCATTCCTCAATTAGTAGTCAGATAATATTAGGTGGTTTTTGTGTGTGTGTGTGTCATAATGGATACTTTTTCATCATTAGTCCTTGCAAAATGTCATGGATCATAGTGTTGCTGAAAATTGCTACATTCCCTTATTGTACAATATTGCTCTTCATGATGTACAATGTTTCCCAGGTTCCATTCACTTCCCTTTGAATCATTGTATCTAAGTCTTCCTGAGTGTTTTGCACTCTTGTTTCTTTCTGTCCCTCCTCAAAAGTGTCACTGGGTCATGGTTCCGACGTGGAAGGAGGACAAACCTACCCCGACCTGGGAAGGACTGTTCCAGATCCTCTTGACATCACATATAGCAGTGCTATAGAGGAAAGAGGATGGACTGAGCATACCAGAATTAAAGGCCCAAAGGACACTCCAAGGGTGTGAACTTACAAACTGAATCCAGAGAAGAAGCTGAGACAAACATTGAAAAGGAACTCTGCACATAAAATCTTGTTAGCGATATTTATCTGAGATACCTTATTGGGGCATTGCCTAAATCAAACAGGTGCAGGGCCATGGATAGGAGAGAGTAAGTGTGAATGGACTTTTACATGTCAACCAGAGAGAGAAGATATTATAGACTGTGGTGATCATTGATGGAGCAAGTTAAATACTGTTTGTAATGATGGATCAGTGCTTAATTGTGTCCACCAGCATTCATTAGGGGGTAATGAGGACAACCTGGTCATGATAATGAATGGGGAGATGCCTGGCTCCCAGCACAAATTATCAAGGAATTTGGGCCCAAGATGGTGGTTGGGGATATTGGACACACACACACACACACACACACACACACACACACACACACATATATATATATATGCATATATATTACATATAATATTAATGTATTATATTAATATATATTATAATATATTAATGTCAATATAATATGTTAATATATTATAATATTATTTTATATTAATATATATTATATTAATTCAACAGCAGGCAGCCTTAGAGGCAACCACTAACCAAACTGCTAGACCTTTTGTAATGTTCTTGAATTGTGAGGGTCCAGTCGGCTACTCAATTTTAATCCTTCTCTGGGAGGAGATCTATAAAATCTTTTCCTTCTGTGCGCAGGTTTCTTGGGAGCTCTGAATCTCCTCCAGCTCTTGTCCTTTCAGCCCAGAGTCAATTCTCTCACACCCAATGCTGCCCTTCTTTTATCCTCCCAGAGAATAGAAATGTGAGAACTCAATGGGGCGTGGGGAAATACTTCCACCAATGAACTTCCTACTCTTAGAATTCCTAAGGTGTAAACTCCCTTTAAAGGCCCGAACCAAAGTCAAGTCAACCTGAGTTCTCACCTTGTCATTGTCCAGACAACCTAAGTTCTCACCTTGTCACTGTCCAGACAACCTGAGTTCTCACCTGGTAATCCTAACAGCCCTTGATCTATTAGTCAATCAAGTCACTCAAACAAGAAAAGTGGTTTTATAACATAGATTAGTTTTAGATTATCTGTTAGCAGAGGAAGGAGGGGTCCATGGGAAACAAAACCGTCCACTTGTTGTATGCAAATTGATGACAACCGACAAATAGTAAAATAAATTACTGAGGGCATTTGCAAGATAGTTCATGTGGCTGTACAAGTTTAGAAATCTCCCTTCACAAATAGCTGGTGGTCTTAGTCTGATGGTAGCTGGTGGAAACAGCTGTCATGGTATAGACATTGCAATCAGTGGTATTATTCTGTTCCCACTATGTTTACCCTGTATAATGTTACATTGGTAACAAAAATAATTCAAAGACCACTATCAAGCACCTTACATACAGTGCAAGAATGTTTGTGTCAGCCCTCTTTATAGTGGCCAGAAATAGGAAACTGAGTGGATGCCCATCAATTGGAGAATGGCTGAATAAAATGTGGTATAAGAATATTATGGAATATTATTGTTCCATAAGAAATGACCAACAGGATGATTACAGAAAGGCCTGGAAAGACTGACATGAACTGATGCTGAGTGGAATGAGGAGGACCAGGAGATCATTATATACTTCAACAACAATACTATATGATGCCCAATTCTGATGGACGAGGCCATCATCAACAATGACATGAACTAAATCAGTTCCAATAGAGCAGTAATGAATTGAACCAGCCACACCCAGCGAAAGAACTCTGGGAGATGACCACATAGAATTCCCAATCCCTTTATTTTTGTCCGCCTGCATTTTTTATTTCCTTCACAGGCTACTTGTACATTGTTTCCAAGTCCGATTCTTTCTGTACAGCAAAATAACTGTTTGGACATGTATACATATATTGTATTTAACTTATACTTTTACACATGTAACATGAATTGGTCAACCTGCCATCTGGGGTAAGGGGGGGGGGAAGGAGTGGAAAAGTTGGAATAAAAGGTTTTGAAATTGCTAATGCTGAAAAATTACCTATGCATATGTCTTGTAAATAAAAAAATAAAATTAGAAAAAAAAATCTTACATACAGGACTTGCCATTAAAATAATGTTTTTACAGAAAGAGGAATGGGAGGCAGTAGCAGGGGATGATCCAGAAGAGGAAAATAACAAGCCATGTGTAGAGATGTTAACTGAATTTCACCACAATGTAAGTTCTTCAAGAGGAAATATATATATATATATATATATATATATATATATATGTAAGAGGAGGGATTATGTAGAAAAGTGAAGAATTTATAGATTAAGTACATATTGATCAGAGAGTGTTAGCTAAAGTAGATCAAGCCTATAGGGCCCAGTCACAGGATTTTAGATAAGCCTGGACTACATTCCATTGTCCAAAGAAGGGACTAAAATCAAAGAAGCTAGATGTCACCTTGTCTATTACATTCCACTGACCAAGTAGGAGAATACAGACTTATGTGACCAATCACAACATATAGACTGTGGGATTTTGGAGGTTCTTTGTCTGAAATGTATAAAAGTTGTGAACATTTTATTGGGAGTGGCCCACTCCTGCTGTGAATTTGGCTCACAGACAGGCTTGGAGAAAAGGGGGGGACCACACACCTCGGGGTCCCAGCAGAGGGAAGGGCCAGAGGCCAAGGTGACATCAACTTCTCTCAGGGGACAGTGCTGAGCCAGGTTGTGGGTCTTCCCATTGTCCCGGGACTTCACTGGCTGTGGCTGAGCCCTCCCCACAGGCTGCCGTCCTGCTGGTCACTGGGGAGGTTTGGGCTACAAGGAGCCAGAGGTCCTGGGGATGCTGTTCTTCCTGGGCTCGGAGTCTGCCAGTGTGAGGTCGGGTAGTTGGCAGTGGCTGGCAGTGCTTTGAGACCTCCATCCTTCAAGGAATACCAGGGGGATGATTTGTGGCCCAGGCTCAGGGCAGAGGTTTGACTTGCCATGCTCCCTGGGAGCTTGTGGTTCTTGATTATTGTGAAAGAGAAGGATCTGTTCCCTCAAAACACTTGAGGTCTTCCAACTAGATTTATTCCAGGTGGAGGGTTCCAAGTGCAGGAGCCGGCCCTAAGCTGATGCCTACAGACATTTCATCTACTTATAATTATGTTGATTGGCAGAGGGCCACAGAGAGTTTGAGAACTCTGGGTAATATATAAGAGCCTTCAGGCCAGAGGGAACCTGATTACAACGTCTGGTTATCTTCCCAGCTCCTTTTGGTGTTCTCACCTTTCCTGAGAAGTCAAGGAGGGCCTGACCACCAGTGTTCTGTTTACATGTCAACAGCAGGGTACTTATACTTAACAAATGTGTTAAGTCAGTGTGCTGAGGGATGCACTGCTGCCCTAGTTACCACTTGCTCAGTGTGCTGTGCTGATGTAATCATAGTGAGCTTTTTAAGGGATGAGAAGACTGGAAAGAGACACTTCATCTTTGACCATCCTAATGGCTCTCCTGCCTCCTTCACTCCTCCACTAAGACCAAGGCTGGTCCTGAGATCCTCCAGAGACCTAGTCTGGACAATATCTTTTGGCAATCAGTGTGTGCCTCTAGAAAGAATAGTGTATTTTCTCACCTCCATTTGGAGGTTCAAGAAAGTATACTATATTTGGTGCCCAAGTGAGGGCCTGGATGTGAAGCCCTACACTCAGCAGATCAAGTGACAGGATTGGTGAGTTCAGTGGAGAACTCCCTCCGACCTGTGAAGACTCTGCTCATCCCCAGGCAGCAGATGGAGCCCAAGGAGGCTGTGACTTCTGGCTTTCTCATGGCCCCCATTCAGGAACCGGTGACGTTCTGGGATGTGGCTGTGGACTTCACCAGCGAGGAGTGGAAGCTTCTGGATCCTGCCCAGAGAGCCCTGCACAAGTATGTGATGCTGGAAAACTACCAGAACTTGATCTCTGTGGGGATTCCTGTTTCCACACTGGATCTGATCTCTGTGTTGGAGAAGCAACAAAGAGCCTGGAGTCCCAAGAGCAGAAACTCCAGTGGGTGTCATCAAGATTTCCTTACTGCACATCAGAGAACTCACACTGGAGAGGAACCATTTGTATGTAAAGAATGTGGGAAAGGTTTTAGTCAGAAGTACAATCTCAATATTCATCAGAGAGTTCCTACTAGAGAGAAACCCTTCCTATGTAAGGAATGTGGAAAAGCCTTCAGCCAAATAGGAAGCCTTAATGTACATCAGAGAACTCACACTGGAGAGAAACCCTTTGTATGTAATGAATGTGGAAAAGCCTTCAGCCGTCGAGGAAGCCTTATTGTGCATCAGAGGATTCACACTGGAGAGAAACCCTTTGTATGTAATGAATGTGGAAAAGCCTTCAGTGAGAGAGGATATCTTATTGTACATCAGAGAACTCACACTGGAGAGAAACCCTTTGAATGTAATGAATGTGGAAAAGCCTTCAGCCAAATAGGAAGCCTTAATGTACATCAGAGAATTCACACTGGAGAGAAACCCTTTGAATGTAAAGAATGTGGAAAAGCCTTCAGCCATCGAGGAAGCCTTAATGTACATCAGAGAACTCACACTGGAGAGAAACCCTTTGTATGTAATGAATGTGGAAAAGCCTTCAGTGAGAGAGGATATCTTATTGTACATCAGAGAACTCACACTGGAGAGAAACCCTTTGAATGTAATGAATGTGGAAAAGCCTTCAGCCGTCGAGGGTGCCTTACAGTACATCAGAGAATTCACACTGGAGAGAAACCCTTTGAATGTAAAGAATGTGGAAAAGCCTTCAGTGAGAGAGGAAAGCTTACTGTACATCAGAGAACTCACACTGGAGAGAAACCATTTGTATGTAACGAATGTGGGAAAGGTTTTAGTCAGAAGCACAGCCTCACTTATCATCAGAGAGTTCATACTTGAGAGAAACCCTTTGTATGTAAGCCATGTGAAAAAGGTTTCAACCAGAGAGGATACCTCATGTGTCATCAAAGATTTCATACTGGACAGAGACCCTTTGAATGTAAGAATGTGGAAAAGTCTTCAGACATCGAGGATGCCTTACTATTCATCAGAGAACTCATAATGGAGAGAAACCTTTTGTATGTAAAGAGTGTGAGAAAGGCTTTAGTATGAGGTCTGTCCTTATTACTCATCAGAAAAGTCATATTAAAGAGAAACAGAATATGATGAAATAGAGAGATTTCAGACAGGAACCACCCCTTCACTGTTACCAGAGAATTCATAAGATTCTGGCAACTCAGTAGGAGAAAAATCTATTCTTCTTAAAATAATTCATTGTGGCTCTTTTTCGTTAACATGCCACCTGCACTTCTCAACTAGGTCTTTTTCATCCCCTCCTAATCCAACACATGAAAAAACTGTATGTATTTTTTCACACTTAGTCCTTCATACTTGTAATGAAGAGGGGATGGAGTACCATGGCCTTCCCTCGGAATATAATTTGGTTTTTATAACTTCTTTAGTCTGATTTCTAATGTATTGATGTATTTCAAAAATGTAAATGATGTATCTAATGTATTGATGTATTTATTGTATTAATGTATTGATATATTTAATAAATGATATTCTATTTATTATTTTTTACATTTTATTAGCATGTGGTTTCTGAGCAATCATTTACCCTATTGGTTCCTGCTTTACCTGTATGCCAGAAATTTTGGAATATTGACATACTTTTACCATTGTCTTTAAAACTGTTCGTGTTTCTACAATCTGTCCCTTAACTGACATATTTAACAATTCACATTACTTTGGCCAAATTTATGCCAATAAATTTGATAACTTAAGTGAAAAGATGACTACCTCCAAAAATATAGGCTTCCTAGATTAACAGTGGAGGAGATAAACTGCTTAAATAGTCCCCTTTCAGAAAAAGAAATAGAACAAGCTATTAATCAGCTCCCCAGGAAAAAAAACCCCAGGACCATATGGATTTACATGTGAATTCTACCAAACATTTAAAGAACAATTAGCCCCAATGTTATATAAACTATTTTTTAAAATAGGGAATGAAGGAGTCCTACCAAACTCCTTTTATGACACGGACATGGTACTGATACCTAAATCAGGTAGGTTGAAAATGGAGAAAGAAAACTATAGACCAATTTCCTTAATGAATATTGATGCTAAAATCTTAAATAAGATATTAGCAAAAGACTTCAGAAAATCATCCCCAGGATAATACACTATGATCAAGTAGGATTTATACCAGGAATGCAGGGCTGGTTTAATATTAGGAAAACTATTAGTATATTTGACCATATTAATAATCAAATTAATAAAAACCATATGATCATCTTAATAGATGCAGAAAAAGCATTTGATAAAATACAACATCCATTCCTACTAAAAACGCTTGAGAGTGTAGGAATAAATGGACTATTCCTTAAAATAGGCAGTAGCATATATTTGAGACTGTCAGTAAGCATAATATGTAATGGAGATAAAATGGAACGTTTCCCAGTAAGATCAGGAGTGAAACAAGGTTGCCCACTATCACCATTATTATTCAATATTTTATTAGAAAGGCTAGCCTCAGCAATAAGAGTCGAGAAAGACATTAAAGGAATAGGAGTAGGTAATGAGGAAATCAAACTGTCATTCTTTGCAGATGATATGATGGTATACTTAGAGAACGCCAGAGATTCTAATAAAAAGTTATTACAAATAATTCACAACTTTAGCAAAGTTGCTGGATACAAAATAAATCCACATAAATCCTTAGCATTTTTATACATCACCAACAAAATGCAACAGCAAGAACTACAAAGAGAAATTCCTTTTAAAACAAATGTCGAGAGTATAAAATATTTGGGAATTCATCTACCAAAGAAAAGTCAGGAATTATATGAGCAAAATTACAAAATACTTGCCACAAAAATAAAATCAGATTTAAATAATTGGAAAGACATTCAGTTCCCTTGGATAGGCCGAGCGAATATAATAAAGATGACAACGCTCCCAAATTAATGTAGTTATTTAGTGCTATATCAATCAGACACCCAAGAAACTATTTTAATGACCTAGAAAAAAAGAACAACAAAATCCATATGGAAGAATAAAAGGTCGAGAATTTCAAGGGAATTAATGGAAAAAAAGTCAGATGAAGGTGGCGTAGCTGTACCTGATCTAAAGCTATATTAGATAGCAGCAGTCACCAAAACCATTTGGTATTGGCTAAGAAATAGACTAGTTGATCAGTGGAAGAAATTAGGTACACAGGACAAAATAGGGTAAAACTATATCAATCTAGTGTTTGACAAACCCAAAGACACCAACATTTGGGATAAGAATTCATTATTTGAAAAAAACTGGTGGGAAAACTGCAAATTAGTATGGTAGAAATTAGATATGGACCCACACTTAACACCATATACCAAGGTAAGATCAAAATGAGTCCATGATTTAGGCATAAAGAATGAAATCATAAATAGATTAGAGGAATAAAAGATAGTCTATCTCTCAGACCTGTGAAGGAGGAAGGAATTTATGACCAAAGGAGAATTAGAGATCATTATTGATCACAAAATAGAAGATTTTGATTACATCAAATTAAAAAGCTTTTGTACAAACAAAACTAATGCAAATAACATTAGAAGGGAAGTAACAAATTGGGAAAATATTTTTACACTTAAAGGTTCTGATAAAGGCCTCATTTCCAAAATATAGAGAGAATTGACCCTAATTTGTAAGAAATCAAATCATTCTCCAATTGATAAATGGTCAAAAGATATGAACAGACAATTTTCAGATGATGAAATTGAAACTATATCCACTCATATGAAAGAGTGTTCCAAATCACTACTGATCAGAGAAATGCAAATTAAGACAACTTTGAGATACCACTACACACCTGTCAATTGTAATTTCTCTTCCACATTCTGCCTTTTCAAACATGTAAAAAGAGCCACCTTTCCTCTCCCAATAAATCTCTTCTTCAGGCTGCTGGACACATTCCAACATATCCATGTCCTTCCTAAATTGTAGCACCACTATCAATGGGGGAATGCCTGGACAAATTATGACACATGAATCTGTAGTATGAGAAATGATGAAGGAAACAGTTTCTGAGAAACCTGGAAAGATTTGTATGAACTCATGCAGAGGGATGTGAGCAGAACTGAAAAAGGTTGTGGTCCCTTTCTTAAAGGGACCTTGTCCAGGAAACTTGTCCTTTCAGATTGATTTATTCCTTTCTGATTCCCAACCCCTCCTACTTGATACATTATCAATTCAAGAAGCTAGGACCTTTTACCTATAAATCCTGGTCAAAAGCACCCCTTTGAATTCCAATAGGAGATCCAGGCTCACCTAGCCCCCATGGAATCTGAGGCAACATGGACTGTCCAAGCCCACATTCTAATGATCTTCTCAGGTTTCCCAACCCCCACTAAGCAAATTCTAGCCCTAGCTGAAACCCAGCCAACTTGGACTTCACCCATGGGCCCCTTTACCTAAATCTCTCATTACAAAACAGCCAAACTAGAGTCCTCTCTTTGCAGAGATTCTACACATTGCAGCAGCATGCATGGCACCAATGACTCCCTGCACAATGGAATCCTGTTTCTCATGCCTTCTTATCTCTACCTTCATCTTTTACTAACTAGATTATAATCTTACCTTCAAACCCCCCTAATAAACCTCTTTTATCAATTTAGGTTTTCGCGTCTGTAATTTCCTTTACAGCAGATTCTTGAGCCACTATTAGACTTCATTTAATTCCTTATCCTTGCTCCAAATCCAAAGGGGTTGCAGGGGAGCTCTATTTGACTCCTGTACTTGGAACCTGACACTTCAACTAAACTCTAATTTCATTTAGGTACCCCAAATCTAGACCTCATCAGAACAAGGACAACAATTTATGCAACAGCAATATAGTATAAAATCTTTGCCTTCATATTTTATATACAGTATTACAGAAAACCTTGTTTTACCCCAATAATAAAATTAAAACTTTTTTTTTCCAAAAATTTAAAAGAAAGAAAGATTTGGGAGCTGTGATCATTTCACTGATCAACTATGATTAAATAAGACTAATGATGAAACATAGTACTGCTCTTTATACACAAAGAACTGACAGATTCAGAGTTTTAACTGAAACATTTTTTGTTGTCCATAGGTAATACTTGAGTTTATGTTGCTTGACTCTCAATGTTTACAAAAGGGATCATTTTTCCTTCTTAATGGGAATGAAATCATATTTTTTATGGAAAAGTAATTAATTAAAAAAAAAAACAAAATAAAGCACGCAGAAATTTGATCTGAATACAGTATACAAATTCATCATAATCCTAATTCTGGATTTAGTGTTCGCATTAATGGACCTTAAGATCATATTAGCTATTTGGAACTTCTTTCTTATATTGTTGATTCATATTGAACTTGTGATCCACTAAAATAGATTTTTTTTCGACAATTTTCAAGCCATACCTCTCCCACCTAATAATTATATTATAATTTTGACATCATTTTATTCCTATTACATTTCATGTTGTAAGATCTTGCCCATTGTTGTAACCCACAAAGTTCTTTAGGCTTTTGATTCTCCCTTCCAATATGTTGTCCATGCTTTCCAATAAATTATTAGCAAAATTTGGGATGCATCAGCTAATTGCTGCTTTTTGACTTAAAAAAATCAAATGATGGACAAAGTGAGAGGGGGAAGACAGAGAAAAAAAGAGAGAAAGGGAAAGAGAATGGAATGGAAGAAAGGACAAATATATAGATACATATTTTCTTTGTTGCCTGCACATGGAAGACACTTAATAAATACTCCATGATCTACAGATAAGATTGGATTTCAATCAGAACCCTGGTTTTGTTCAGTGTAATCTATCCCCAGCTCTTAAATTCAAGGGAGCCACAAACTTCTGGGACATGATAATATGGGTCCAACAAGATCGGCCCCAATTAACTTGGAACATTCAGACCTAGATCTGCTTCCATGCTAAAGGGCATCATACTCATCCACTAATCAAGAAAAGCCTCATATCTCTCATTAGCTTTTAAATACTCAGTTCTCCCACCAGCAAATTCTTTCAAAATTGCAAACTTTAACCTCAGCCACCAGCCATGAGCCTTTCCCAGCTCAATTCTGGGTTGCTACATAAGGCCATTGATCAAACCTGTTCCTCTCTACTTGAAAGATGAAAGATGCTAATTGTGCCCTAAAGAATTCAAGAGGGCCAATTTTTTCTCTGTTTTCTACACCTTTGCACTACATGCCCAGAATGATATCTTCACTAAATACTGCACAGACAAATATGCATACAAATTGATGCACAAAGGAAACAATAGTTATAAACCTTCAATCATTTTCCTGGAAGGAATGGGACTCATATGTCCTATAGTCTTCATGATAAAAGAAATAATTTTAAATGACCCCCGGGGTGTAATATATTTGTTTTTAATGGATGCATGAGTCTTTTGACAAAATGAGAAGTCATTTACTTCATCAAGAGAGGGAAGGAAGATTTTACAATGTCAGAGTTGGAAAAGAGCAGAGATACTATCAGTTCCTTGATAAATTATTATTTAGCCTTCACTTGAAGATCTAGAAGAACAGAAAGCTTCATATATTCCAAGGTAGCCTATTTTACTTACTCAAATGATGGGGAGATTTTTACATTACAAAGAATCTACTTTTTTTCTCTCTGCAATTTCTATCCATAGATTCTAGTTTTTCTCTCTTTGTTTTAAAACTTTTAAAAAACTTTCTTTTAAATCTAATTCCTTTTCAACATTCCATGTTTTTCTTGACTTGTTGGACACATAACACTATTCAAAGTGATGTCAGGAATAACTCTCTGTTGATTTGAGTTCCTGTTGCTGTGGTGGTAATTGTGGTGATGGTTGTGATGGAGGTGGTGATAAGTCATTTCAGAATATCTCAAGAGTCTAAATTAATTTCCCTTAGCACCTGGGAAGTGCATCTGCTATCCAGAATTAAGCATCTCAAAAACAGTCCTTACACAATTCACATTGTCAGATTATGAGTTTTTCTAGGAACTAGCTGGGTTGCTGCTGGTTCAGAGGATAAGGGATCAGCTCTGGAGTCAAGACCTGAGTTCAAATGTGGGTTCAGACATCATGTAGATTGGGTCCTCTAAAAGGTTTTCTTATTTTTAATTTCTAGTAGTAGCAACTCAGGCCTATTGGGTTCTTATGAACTTCCTCCTTCAAGGTATTCTTTTCTTAACTTTTCAGTAGAGCAAAGTTATGTGAGGTATAAAGAATCACAAAACTCTGATCTGGTGTTAAAATATTCCTTCTATTTCCTTTGTACTACAGAACCATAGAGACACATCAGACCACTTATGAATAGGTTAGCAGGTGTTTTAACTATATTGTTTAAGATTATTTTTATTTCCTAAAATATTTAACAGTGAATCCGTCAACATTTAACATTTTATTGTTTCCATTTGCATGCTAAAATTACAAATCCTTTTTAAAGTTTTGTGTTCCAGCTCCTATTTTCCATCTTTCTTTATGCTGCTCACTCCTTGACTTTATAAGCATTTAGATATTATTTATACATGTGGAATCATGTAAAAATTTCCATTTTAGTTATTCTGTAAAAGAAAAGAAACAAAGAAAGAAAATAAAAATAGCATTCCTCAATTAGTAGTCAGATAATATTAGGTGGTTTTTGTGTGTGTGTGTGTCATAATGGATACTTTTTCATCATTAGTCCTTGCAAAATGTCATGGATCATAGTGTTGCTGAAAATTGCTACATTCCCTTATTGTACAATATTGCTCTTCATGATGTACAATGTTTCCCAGGTTCCATTCACTTCCCTTTGAATCATTGTATCTAAGTCTTCCTGAGTGTTTTGCACTCTTGTTTCATTCTGTCCCTCCTCAAAAGTGTCACTGGGTCATGGTTCCGACGTGGAAGGAGGACAAACCTACCCCGACCTGGGAAGGACTGTTCCAGATCCTCTTGACATCACATATAGCAGTGCTATAGAGGAAAGAGGATGGACTGAGCATACCAGAATTAAAGGCCCAAAGGACACTCCAAGGGTGTGAACTTACAAACTGAATCCAGAGAAGAAGCTGAGACAAACATTGAAAAGGAACTCTGCACATAAAATCTTGTTAGCGATATTTATCTGAGATACCTTATTGGGGCATTGCCTAAATCAAACAGGTGCAGGGCCATGGATAGGAGAGAGTAAGTGTAAATGGACTTTTACATGTCAACCAGAGAGAGAAGATATTATAGACTGTGGTGATCATTGATGGAGCAAGTTAAATACTGTTTGTAATGATGGATCAGTGCTTAATTGTGTCCACCAGCATTCATTAGGGGGTAATGAGGACAACCTGGTCATGATAATGAATGGGGAGATGCCTGGCTCCCAGCACAAATTATCAAGGAATTTGGGCCCAAGATGGTGGTTGGGGATATTGGACACACACACACACACACACACACACACACACACACACACACACACACACATACACACACACATATATATATATATATATATATATATATATATTACATATAATATTAATGTATTATATTAATATATATTATAATATATTAATGTCAATATAATATGTTAATATATTATAATATTATTTTATATTAATATATATTATATTAATTCAACAGCAAGCAGCCTTAGAGGCAACCACTAACCAAACTGCTAGACCTTTTGTAATGTTCTTGAATTGTGAGGGTCCAGTCGGCTACTCAATTTTAATCCTTCTCTGGGAGGAGATCTATAAAATCTTTTCCTTCTGTGCGCAGGTTTCTTGGGAGCTCTGAATCTCCTCCAGCTCTTGTCCTTTCAGCCCAGAGTCAATTCTCTCACACCCAATGCTGCCCTTCTTTTATCCTCCCAGAGAATAGAAATGTGAGAACTCAATGGGGCGTGGGGAAATACTTCCACCAATGAACTTCCTACTCTTAGAATTCCTAAGGTGTAAACTCCCTTTAAAGGCCCGAACCAAAGTCAAGTCAACCTGAGTTCTCACCTTGTCATTGTCCAGACAACCTGAGTTCTCACCTTGTCACTGTCCAGACAACCTGAGTTCTCACCTGGTAATCCTAACAGCCCTTGATCTATTAGTCAATCAAGTCACTCAAACAAGAAAAGTGGTTTTATAACATAGATTAGTTTTAGATTATCTGTTAGCAGAGGAAGGAGGGGTCCATGGGAAACAAAACCGTCCACTTGTTGTATGCAAATTGATGACAACCGACAAATAGTAAAATAAATTACTGAGGGCATTTGCAAGATAGTTCATGTGGCTGTACAAGTTTAGAAATCTCCCTTCACAAATAGCTGGTGGTCTTAGTCTGATGGTAGCTGGTGGAAACAGCTGTCATGGTATAGACATTGCAATCAGTGGTATTATTCTGTTCCCACTATGTTTACCCTGTATAATGTTACATTGGTAACAAAAATAATTCAAAGACCACTATCCAGCACCTTACATACAGTGCAAGAATGTTTGTGTCAGCCCTCTTTATAGTGGCCAGAAATAGGAAACTGAGTGGATGCCCATCAATTGGAGAATGGCTGAATAAAATGTGGTATAAGAATATTATGGAATATTATTGTTCCATAAGAAATGACCAACAGGATGATTACAGAAAGGCCTGGAGAGACTGACATGAACTGATGCTGAGTGGAATGAGGAGGACCAGGAGATCATTATATACTTCAACAACAATACTATATGATGCCCAATTCTGATGGACGAGGCCATCATCAACAATGACATGAACTAAATCAGTTCCAATAGAGCAGTAATGAATTGAACCAGCCACACCCAGCGAAAGAACTCTGGGAGATGACCACATAGAATTCCCAATCCCTTTATTTTTGTCCGCCTGCATTTTTTATTTCCTTCACAGGCTACTTGTACATTGTTTCCAAGTCCGATTCTTTCTGTACAGCAAAATAACTGTTTGGACATGTATACATATATTGTATTTAACTTATACTTTTACATATGTAACATGAATTGGTCAACCTGCCATCTGGGGTAAGGGGGGGGGGAAGGAGTGGAAAAGTTGGAATAAAAGGTTTTGAAATTGCTAATGCTGAAAAATTACCTATGCATATGTCTTGTAAATAAAAAAATAAAATTAGAAAAAAAAATCTTACATACAAGACTTGCCATTAAAATAATGTTTTTACAGAAAGAGGAATGGGAGGCAGTAGCAGGGGATGATCCAGAAGAGGAAAATAACAAGCCATGTGTAGAGATGTTAATTGAATTTCACCACAATGTAAGTTCTTCAAGAGGAAATATATATATATATATATATATATATGTAAGAGGAGGGATTATGTAGAAAAGTGAAGAATTTATAGATTAAGTACATATTGATCAGAGAGTGTTAGCTAAAGTAGATCAAGCCTATAGGGCCCAGTCAAAGGATTTTAGATAAGCCTGGACTACATTCCATTGTCCAAAGAAGGGACTAAAATCAAAGAAGCTAGATGTCACCTTGTCTATTACATTCCACTGACCAAGTAGGAGAATACAGACTTATGTGACCAATCACAACATATAGACTGTGGGATTTTGGAGGTTCTTTGTCTGAAATGTATAAAAGTTGTGAACATTTTATTGGGAGTGGCCCACTCCTGCTGTGAATTTGGCTCACAGACAGGCTTGGAGAAAAGGGGGGGGACCACACACCTCGGGGTCCCAGCAGAGGGAAGGGCCAGAGGCCAAGGTGACATCAACTTCTCTCAGGGGACAGTGCTGAGCCAGGTTGTGGGTCTTCCCATTGTCCCGGGACTTCACTGGCTGTGGCTGAGCCCTCCCCACAGGCTGCCGTCCTGCTGGTCACTGGGGAGGTTTGGGCTACAAGGAGCCAGAGGTCCTGGGGATGCTGTTCTTCCTGGGCTCGGAGTCTGCCAGTGTGAGGTCGGGTAGTTGGCAGTGGCTGGCAGTGCTTTGAGACCTCCATCCTTCAAGGAATACCAGGGGGATGATTTGTGGCCCAGGCTCAGGGCAGAGGTTTGACTTGCCATGCTCCCTGGGAGCTTGTGGTTCTTGATTATTGTGAAAGAGAAGGATCTGTTCCCTCAAAACACTTGAGGTCTTCCAACTAGATTTATTCCAGGTGGAGGGTTCCAAGTGCAGGAGCCGGCCCTAAGCTGATGCCTACAGACATTTCATCTACTTATAATTATGTTGATTGGCAGAGGGCCACAGAGAGTGGGAGAACTCTGGGTAATATATAAGAGCCTTCAGGCCAGAGGGAACCTGATTACAATGTCTGGTTATCTTCCCAGCTCCCTTTGGTGTTCTCACCTTTCCTGAGAAGTCAAGGAGGGCCTGACCACCTGTGTTCTATTTACATATCAACAGCAGGGTACTTATACTTAACAAATGTGTTAAGTCAGTATGCTGAAGGATGCACAGCTGCCCTAGTTACCACTTGCTCAGTGTGCTGTGCTGATGTAATCATAGTGAGCTTTTTAAGGGATGAGAAGACTGGAAAGAGACACTTCATCTTTGACTATCCTAATGGCTCTCCTGCCTCCTTCACTCCTCCACTAAGACCAAGGCTGGTCCTGAGATCCTCCAGAGACCTAGTCTGGACAATATCTTTTGGCAATCAGTGTGTGCCTCTAGAAAGAATAGTGTATTTTGTCACCTCCATTTGGAGGTTCAAGAAAGTATACTATATTTGGTGCCCAAGTGAGGGCCTGGATGTGAAGCCCTACACTCAGCAGATCAAGTGACAGGATTGGTGAGTTCAGTGGAGAACTCCCTCCGACCTGTGAAGACTCTGCTCATCCCCAGGCAGCAGATGGAGCCCAAGGAGGCTGTGACTTCTGGCTTTCTCATGGCCCCCATTCAGGAACCGGTGACGTTCTGGGATGTGGCTGTGGACTTCACCAGCGAGGAGTGGAGGCTTCTGGATCCTGCCCAGAGAGCCCTGCACAAGTATGTGATGCTGGAAAACTACCAGAACTTGATCTCTGTGGGGATTCCTGTTTCCACACTGGATCTGATCTCTGTGTTGGAGAAGCAACAAAGAGCCTGGAGTCCCAAAAGCAGAAACTCCAGTGGGTGTCATCAAGATTTCCTTACTGCACATCAGAGAACTCACACTGGAGAGGAACCATTTGTATGTAAAGAATGTGGGAAAGGTTTTAGTCAGAAGTACAATCTCAATATTCATCAGAGAGTTCCTACTAGAGAGAAACCCTTCCTATGTAAGGAATGTGGAAAAGCCTTCAGCCAAATAGGAAGCCTTAATGTACATCAGAGAACTCACACTGGAGAGAAACCCTTTGTATGTAATGAATGTGGAAAAGCCTTCAGCCGTCGAGGAAGCCTTATTGTGAATCAGAGGATTCACACTGGAGAGAAACCCTTTGTATGTAATGAATGTGAAAAAGCCTTCAGTGAGAGAGGATATCTTATTGTACATCAGAGAACTCACACTGGAGAGAAACCCTTTGAATGTAATGAATGTGGAAAAGCCTTCAGCCGTCGAGGGTGCCTTACAGTACATCAGAGAATTCACACTGGAGAGAAACCCTTTGAATGTAAAGAATGTGGAAAAGCCTTCAGTGAGAGAGGAAAGCTTACTGTACATCAGAGAACTCACACTGGAGAGAAACCATTTGTATGTAACGAATGTGGGAAAGGTTTTAGTCAGAAGCACAGCCTCACTTATCATCAGAGAGTTCATACTTGAGAGAAACCCTTTGTATGTAAGCCATGTGAAAAAGGTTTCAACCAGAGAGGATACCTCATGTGTCATCAAAGATTTCATACTGGACAGAGACCCTTTGGATGTAAGAATGTGGAAAAGTCTTCAGACATCGAGGATGCCTTACTATTCATCAGAGAACTCATAATGGAGAGAAACCTTTTGTATGTAAAGAGTGTGGGAAAGGCTTTAGTATGAGGTCTGTCCTTATTACTCATCAGAAAAGTCATATTAAAGAGAAACAGAATATGATGAAATAGAGAGATTTCAGACAGGAACCACCCCTTCACTGTTACCAGAGAATTCATAAGATTCTGGCAACTCAGTAGGAGAAAAATCTGTTCTTCTTAAAATAATTCATTGTGGCTCTTTTTCGTAAACATGCCACCTGCACTTCTCAACTAGGTCTTTTTCATCCCCTCCTAATCCAACACATGAAAAAACTGTATGTATTTTTTCACACTTAGTCCTTCATACTTGTAATGAAGAGGGGATGGAGTACCATGGCCTTCCCTCGGAATATAATTTGGTTTTTATAACTTCTTTAGTCTGATTTCTAATGTATTGATGTATTTCAAAAATGTAAATGATGTATCTAATGTACTGATGTATTTATTGTATTAATGTATTGATATATTTAATAAATGATATTCTATTTATTATTTTTTACATTTTATTAGCATGTGGTTTCTGAGCAATCATTTACCCTATTGGTTCCTGCTTTACCTGTATGCCAGAAATTTTGTAATATTGACATACTTTTACCATTGTCTTTAAAACTGTTCGTGTTTCTACAATCTGTCCCTTAACTGACATATTTAACAATTCACATTACTTTGGCCAAATTTATGCCAATAAATTTGATAACTTAAGTGAAAAGATGACTACCTCCAAAAATATAGGCTTCCTAGATTAACAGTGGAGGAGATAAACTGCTTAAATAGTCCCCTTTCAGAAAAAGAAATAGAACAAGCTATTAATCAGCTCCCCAGGAAAAAAACCCCAGGACCATATGGATTTACATGTGAATTCTACCAAATATTTAAAGAACAATTAGCCCCAATGTTATATAAACTATTTTTTAAAATAGGGAATGAAGGAGTCCTACCAAACTCCTTTTATGACACGGACATGGTACTGATACCTAAATCAGGTAGGTTGAAAATGGAGAAAGAAAACTATAGACCAATTTCCTTAATGAATATTGATGCTAAAATCTTAAATAAGATATTAGCAAAAGACTTCAGAAAATCATCCCCAGGATAATACACTATGATCAAGTAGGATTTATACCAGGAATGCAGGGCTGGTTTAATATTAGGAAAACTATTAGTATATTTGACCATATTAATAATCAAATTAATAAAAACCATATGATCATCTTAATAGATGCAGAAAAAGCATTTGATAAAATACAACATCCATTCCTACTAAAAACGCTTGAGAGTGTAGGAATAAATGGACTATTCCTTAAAATAGGCAATAGCATATATTTGAGACTGTCAGTAAGCATAATATGTAATGGAGATAAAATGGAACGTTTCCCAGTAAGATCAGGAGTGAAACAAGGTTGCCCATTATCACCATTATTATTCAATATTTTATTAGAAATGCAAGCCTCAGCAATAAGAGTCGAGAAAGACATTAAAAGAATAGGAGTAGGTAATGAGGAAATCAAACTGTCATTCTTTGCAGATGATATGATGGTATACTTAGAGAACGCCAGAGATTCTAATAAAAAGTTATTACAAATAATTCACAACTTTAGCAAAGTTGCTGGATACAAAATAAATCCACATAAATCCTTAGCATTTTTATACATCACCAACAAAATGCAACAGCAAGACCTACAAAGAGAAATTCCTTTTAAAACAAATGTCGAGAGTATAAAATATTTGGGAATTCATCTACCAAAGAAAAGTCAGGAATTATATGAGCAAAATTACAAAATACTTGCCACAAAAATAAAATCAGATTTAAATAATTGGAAAGACATTCAGTTCCCTTGAATGCCGAGCGAATATAATAAAGATGACAACACTCCCAAACTAATCTATTTATTTAGTGCTATATCAATCAGACACCCAAGAAACTATTTTAATGACCTCGAAAAAAAGAATAACAAAATCCATATGGAAGAATAAAAGGTCGATAATTTCAAGGGAATTAATGGAAAAAAAGTCAGATGAAGGTGGCATAGCTGTACCTGATCTAAAGCTATATTAGATAGCTTTGGTATTGGCTAAGAAATAGACTAGTCAATCAGTGGAAGAAATTAGGTACACAGGACAAAATAGGGTAAAACTATATCAATCTAGTGTTTGACAAACCCAAAGACACCAACATTTGGGATAAGAATTCATTATTTGAAAAAAAACTGGTGGGAAAACTGCAAATTAGTATGGTAGAAATTAGATATGGACCCACACTTAACACCATATACCAAGATAAGATCAAAATGAGTCCATGATTTAGGCATAAAGAATGAAATCATAAATAGATTAGAAGAATAGAAGATAGTCTATCTCTCAGACCTGTGAAGGAGGAAGGAATTTATGACCAAAGGAGAATTAGAGATCATTATTGATCACAAAATAGAAGATTTTGATTACATCAAATTAAAAAGCTTTTGTACAAACAAAACTAATGCAAATAACATTAGAAGGGAAGTAACAAATTGGGAAAATATTTTTACACTTAAAGGTTCTGATAAAGGCCTCATTTCCAAAATATAGAGAGAATTGACCCTAATTTGTAAGAAATCAAATCATTCTCCAATTGATAAATGGTCAAAAGATATGAACAGACAATTTTCAGATGATGAAATTGAAACTATTTCCACTCATATGAGTGTTCCAAATCACTCCTGATCAGAGAAATGCAAATTAAGACAACTTTGAGATACCACTACACAACTGTCAATTGTAATTTCTCTTCCACATTCTGCCTTTTCAGACATGTAAAAAGAGCCACCTTTCCTCTCCCAATAAATCTCTTCTTCAGGCTGCTGGACACATTCCAACATATCCATGTCCTTCCTAAATTGTAGCACCACTATCAATGGGGGAATGCCTGGACAAATTATGATACATGAATCTGATACAATAATATTGTAGTATGAGAAATGATGAAGGAAACAGTTTCTGAGAAACCTGGAAAGATTTGTATGAACTCATGCAGAGGGATGTGAGCAGAACTGAAAAAGGTTGTGGTCCCTTTCTTAAAGGGACCTTGTCCAAGAAACTTGTCCTTTCAGATTGATTTATTCCTTTCTGATTCCCAACCCCTCCTACTTGCTACATTATCAATTCAAGAAGCTAGGACCTTTTACCTATAAATCCTGCTCAAAAGCACCCCTTTGAATTCCAATAGGAGATCCAGGCTCACCTAGCCCCCATGGAATCTGAGGCAACATGGACTGTCCAAGCCCACATTCTAATGATCTTCTCAGGTTTCCCAACCCCCACTAAGCAAATTCTAGCCCTAGCTGAAACCCAGCCAACTTGGACTTCACCCATGGGCCCCTTTACCTAAATCTCTCATTACAAAACAGCCAAACTAGAGTCCTCTCTTTGCAGAGATTCTACACATTGCAGCAGCATGCATGGCACCAATGACTCCCTGCACAATGGAATCCTGTTTCTCATGCCTTCTTATCTCTACCTTCATCTTTTACTAACTAGATTATAATCTTACCTTCAAACCCCATAATAAACCGCTTTTATCAATTTAGGTTTTCACGTCTGTAATTTCCTTTACAGCAGATTCTTGAGCCACTATTAGACTTCATTTAATTCCTTATCCTTGCTCCAAATCCAAAGGGGTTGCAGGGGAGCTCTATTTGACTCCTGTACTCGGAACCTGACACTTCAACTAAACTCTAATTTAATTTAGGTACCCCAAATCTGGACCTCATCAGAACAAGGACAACAATTTATGCAACAGCAATATAGTATAAAATCTTTGCCTTCATATTTTATATACAGTATTACAGAAAACCATGTTTTACCCCAATAATAAAATTAAAACTTTTTTTTTCAAAAATTTAAAAGAAAGAAAGATTTGGGAGCTGTGATCATTTCACTGATCAACTATGATTAAATAAGACTAATGATGAAACATAGTACTGATCTTTATACACAAAGAACTGACAGATTCAGAGTTTTAACTGAAACATTTTTTGTTGTCCATAGGTAATACTTGAGTTTATGTTGCTTGACTCTCAATGTTTAGAAAAGGGATCATTTTTCCTTCTTAATGGGAATGAAATCATATTTTTATGGAAAAGTAATTAATTAAATAAAAAACAAACAAAGAACCTAGAAATTTGATCTAGATTCAGTATACAAATTCATCATAATCCTAATTCTGGATTAATGGACCTTAAGATCATATTAGCTATTTGGAGCTTCTTTCTTATATTGTTGATTCATATTGAACTTGTGATCCACTAAAATAGATTTTTTTTCGACAATTTTCAAGCCATACCTCTCCCACCTAATAATTATAATATTATAATTTTGACATCATTTTATTCCTATTACATTGCCCATTGTTGTAACCCATAAAGTTCTTTAGGCTTTTGATTCTCTCTTCCAATGTGTTGTCCATGCTTTCCAATAAATTATCAGCAAATTTGGGATACATGAGGTAGTTGCCACTTTTTGACTTAAAAAGTCAAATGATGGACAAACTGAGAGGGGGGAAGATAGACAGAGAAAAAGAGAGAGAAAGGGAGAGAGAATGGAATGGAAGGAAAGGACAAACATATAGGTATATTTTCCCTTTGTTCCCTGGCACATAGAAGACACTTAATAAATACTCCATGATCTATAGATAAGATTGGATTTCAATCAGAACCCTGGTTTTGTTCAGTGTAATCTATCCCATAGCTCTGAAATTCAAGGGAACCACAAATTTCTGGGACATGATAATAAGGGTCCAACAAGATCAGTCCCAATTCACTAGGAACATTCAGACCTAGATCTACTTGCATGCTAAAGGGCATCATACTCACCCACTAATCAAGAAAAGCCTCACACCTCTCATTAGCTTTTCAATACTCAGTTCTCCCACCAGCAAATTCTTTCAAAATTGCAAACTGTAACCTCAGCTACCAGCCAAAGACCTTTCCCAGCTCAATTCTGGGTTGCTACATAAGGCCATTGATCAAACCTGTTCCTCTCTACATAAAAGATGAAAGATGCTAAGAGTGCCCTAAAGAATTAAATAAGGGCAATTTTTTCACTGTGCTTTTTCTCCGTTTTCTACACCTTTGCACAACATGCCCAGAATGATATCTTCACTAAATACTGCACAGACAGATATGCATACAAATGAAAAAATAGTTATAAACCTTCAATCATTTTCCTGGAAGGAATGGGACTCATATGTCCTATAGTCTTCATGATAAAAGAAATAATTTTAAATGACCCCCGGGGTGTAATATATTTGTTTTTAATGGATGCAT
Source organism: Sminthopsis crassicaudata (assembly GCF_048593235.1). Taxonomy (NCBI): domain Eukaryota; kingdom Metazoa; phylum Chordata; class Mammalia; order Dasyuromorphia; family Dasyuridae; genus Sminthopsis; species Sminthopsis crassicaudata. The sequence goes on along the minus strand of NC_133617.1, from coordinate 456,154 downwards.
GAGTCTTTTGACAAAATGAGAAGTCATTTACTTCATCAAGAGATGGAAGGAAGATTTTACAATGTCAGAGTTGGAAAAGAGCAGAGATACTATCAGTTCCTTGTTAATTATTATTTAGCCTTCACTTGAAGATCTAGAGGAATGGAAACCTTCATATATTCCAAGGTAGCCTATTTTATTTACTCGTATAATGAGATTTTTACATTACAAAGGATCTATTTTTTTCTCTCCGCAATTTCTATCCATAGATTCTAGTTTTCATCTCTTTGTTTTAAAACTTTTAAAAATCTTTCTTTTAAATCTAATTCCTTTTCAACATTCCATGTTTTTCTTGACTTGTTGGACCCATAACACTATTCAAAATGATGTCAGGAATAACTCTTTGTTGATTTGAGTTCCTGTTGCTTTGGTGGTAATTATGGTGGTGGTGGTAAGTCATTTCAGAATATCTCAAGAGTCTAAATTAATTTTTCTTAGCACCTAGGAAGTGCATCTGCTATCCAGAATTAAGCAGCTCAAAAGTCAGCTAATTAGTTTTTCTAGGAACTGCCTGGGTAGTGGATGGTTCAGAGGATAAAGGACCCGTGCTGGAGTCAAGCCCTGAGTTCAAATGTGGCTTCAGACATCATGTACATGAGGTCCTCTAAAAAGGTTTCCTATTTTTAGTTTCTACTAGTAGCAACTCAGGCCTATTGGGTTCTTATGAATCTTCTTCAAGGTATTCTTTTCTTAACTTATCTGTAGAGCAAAGATGTGAGATATAAAGAATCACAAAAGTCTGACCTGGTGTTGAAATATTCCTTCTATTTCCGTTGCTCTCTATGTACTACAGAACCATAGAGACACATTAGACCACTTAAGAATAGGTTAGCAAATGTTTTAACTATATTGTTTAAGATTATTTTTATTTCCTAAAATATTTAACCGTGAATTTGTCAATATTTAACATTTTATTGTTTCCTATTTGCATGCTAAAATGAAAATTTATTTTTAAAGTTTTGTGTTCCAACTCCATTTTCTATCTTTCTTTATGCTGCTCACTCCTTGACTTGATACGCATTTAGATATTGTTTATATATGTGGAATCATGTAAAAATTTCGATTTTAGTCATTCTGTAAAAGAAAAGAAACAAAGAAAGAAAATGAAAATAGCATTCCTCAATTAGCAATCAGATGATATTAGATTTTTTTTGGGGGGGGGGTTTGTGATAATGGATACTCTTTCATCATTAGTCCTTGCAAAATGTCATTGATCATCCTGTTTCTAAGAAATGCTACATTCCTTCATTGTACAATATTGCTTTTCATGGTGTACAATGTTTCGCAGGTTCCATTCACTGCTCTTTGAATCAGTGTTTCTAAGTCTTCCCAAGTTTTTTGCTGTCATTTCATCCTGTCCCTCCTCAAAGGTGTCACTGGGTCATGGTTCGGCCATGGAAGGAGGACAAACTGACCCCGACCTGGGAAGGAGTGCTCCAGATCCTCTTGACATCAGATACAGTAATGCTATATGGGAAAGAGGATGGACTGAGCATACCAGAATTAAATTGATTTTGTCCTTGTGACATTTCTTCAGTAAATCCTCTTCTCTGCTCTGACGCTCGTCCTCCCTTCCTCCCTAGATTCCTGCAATCGCTTGCTGATGGGCCTTTCCCTCCTCCCATCCATCCTCCGTTCAGTCATTTCAGGGATTTCCCTAAAGCACTGCTCCAGTCCTGTCCAACGACCTCTGTCTCTAAACACATGCAGGGCCTCCCCGCTGCTCCTTCAAAGCCCTTCCTCTCTCCTCCTATTTCACTCCCCACAGGGACTCTTCCGTCCAGGGGCTCCAGCCTCCTGTCCCATGAAGAACCCATGTCATCTCTCCATCCCAAGCATTCCTTCTCCTGCTCCCCAAGCCTGGGAGGCTCCGCCTCCTCAACTCCGGCCACGGGCTTCAGCTTCCAGCGCAGCTTCCCGGGCCTCCATTGTCTCGGCAGAGCTGCGGGCAGAGGCGAGGCCTGTCCCAGGCGAGCAGCTCCAAGTCAGGGAACCTTTATTAAACGCCTGTTGTGTACCGGGGGAGGCGGAGGAGAGAAGGGGAACGGGCTCGGAGCTCCCCCTTACAGACCCCAAACAGCCGCGACCCCGGCAAAGGGAGGGAGAAGCCGGAGGCGCCGCCGGCTGTGACTCCTCGGGCTGGCGGATCCCGCCCACAGAGACCGCAGCCGCCCAAGTGAAAGCCGTTGGCTCCTCGAGGAAAGCCGGGGGAAGTCGGGGCCGCCCCTGACAAGCAGAGCCGGGAGCTTGCCCACAAACGCCGGGGTGACCGAAGCTAAGGTTTCCCAGCAGCCTGTGCGCCCGTGACCGCCGGACGACAATTCCGGAAAGCCGCGGGCTGAATTGTGGGGCTGAAGAAAACCTTTCCAAATCCCCGGACTGAGCGAGCCCTGCGGTTTGTGTCACTGCGCACGCGTGGCCCCGGCTCCCTCTGTTAGCTTCGGGCAGGAGGACGGTCCCCTGGCTTCGGTCCTGACAGTGCGCACGCGCTCTCAGGCTGAGCCCCGCTCCTTGAGCCACAGTCTTCTATGACCAAGATGTCTCGTACGTGTGCGTGTGTACAAGCTCCTGAGTGTGCGCCAGTACTAGCGTTCGTGAGGTGCCTGTGAGTGTGCGTGCAGCCCCCCATCGCCCGCAGCCTCCCCTCCCTCCTCGGGTCCTGCCACCGCCCCTTTCAGGAGCGCCCCCTCCCCCACGGCGGCTGAGCCCCTGCCGCCTCCTCTCCTTGCCCTCTCTCCCCTCCCCCACGTGGCGTCCCGTCGTTGCTGCAGCTTTGGTCTCCTGTCTCGGGGTCCCCCGCCCCCAATTCTTCTCCGGTCACTCCTGCGTCCTCTGTCCGGCTCGGAAGCCCTCTCCTGGCCGGGCCCAGCCTGTGGCTCCTCCTCCAAGAAGCGTTGGCCCAGCCCCTTGGAGGGTCATTGCTGGGGGTGGGGTAAGGGGGGGACCGCACACCTCGGGGTCCCGGCAGGGGGAAGGGCCAGAGGCCAAGGTGACCTCAGCCTCTCTCGGGGGCCGGGGCTGAGCCGGGCTGTGGGGCTTCCCATTGTCCCGGGGCTTCCCTGGCTGTGGCTGAGCCCTCCCCACAGGCTGCCGCCCTGCCGGTCCCGGGGGAGGTTTGGGCTGCAAGGAGCCCGAGGCCCCGGGGATGCGGTTCTTCCTGGGCCCGGAGTCTCCCTGCGTGAGGCCAGGAGGGGGCAGTGGCTGGCAGCCCTGGCAGTGCTTGAGCCCCCCCCTCCTCAAGGGACAGTGGGGGGATGACTCAGGCCCAGGGCAGGGGTGTGACTTGCCTGGCTCCCTGGGAGCTTGTGGTTGATGACTGGGAAACAGAAGCATCTGTTCCCTCCAAACACTTGGGGTCTTCCAACTAGATTTGTCCCAGGTGGATGGTTCCAAGGGCTGGAGCCGCCCCTAAGCTGATGCCTACAGACCTTTCATCTGCTTGTAATTGTGTTAATTTGCAGAGGGCCTCAGAGAGTGGGGGAAGTCTGCGAAAGGCATAAGAGCCTTCAGCCCAGAGGGAACCTTTGGTGTTCTCACCTCTCAGGAGAAGTCAATGAGGGAGTAACCACCTGTGTTCTGTTTACATGTCAACAGCAGGGTACTTATACTTAACACTTGTGTTTACACAATGTGCTGTGGGATGCCCTGCTGCCCTAGTTACCACTTGCTCAGTGTGCTGTGCTGATGTAATCATGCTGAGGTATTTAAGGGCTGAGAAGACTGGAAAGAGACACTTCATCTTGGACTGTCCTGGTGGCTCTCCTGCCTCCCTCCCTTCTCCACTAAGACCAAGGCTGGTCTGGAGATCCTCCAGAGAGCTAGTCCGGACACTACACTTTGGCACCCAGCTTGGGCCTCTAGAAAGCCTAGTGTATTTATTTAACCCAATTTGGAGGCTCACTATATTTGGCCCCCAAGTAAGGCCCTGGACCTGAAGCCCTACACTCAGCAGCTCAACTGACAGGAGTGGCGAGTTCACTGGAGAAGCCCCGAGACCTGTGGAGACTCTACTCATCCCCAGGAAGCAGATGGAGCCCAAGGACGGTGTGACTTCCGGCTTTCTCATGGCCCCAACTCAGGAACCCGTGACCTTCCAGGATGTGACTGTGGACTTCACCAGTGAGGAGTGGAGGCTTCTGGAGCCTGCCCAGAGGGCCCTACACAGGAATGTGATGATGGAGAACTACCAGAACCTGCTCTCTGTGGGGATTCCTGTTTCCAGACTGGATCTGATCTGTGTGTTGAAGGAGCAAGAAGGAGCCTTGAGTCCCAAGAGCAGAGACTCCAGTGGGTCTCATCAAGATTTCCTTACTGAACATCAGAGAACTCACACTGGAGAGAAACCATTTGTGTGCAAGCAATGTGGGAAAGGTTTTAATTGGAAGCACAGTCTCACTTATCATCAGAGAGTTCATACTGCAAAGAGACCCTTTGAATGTAACGAATGTGGAAAAGTCTTCACCCAGAGAAAGTGCCTTATTGTACATCAGAGAACTCACACTGGAGAGAAAGCATTTGTATGTAAGGAATGTGGGAAAGGTTTTACTGTGAGACACCATCTCACTACTCATCAAAGAGTTCATACTGGAGAGAAACCATTTGTATGCAAGGAATGTGGGAAAGGTTTTAATTGGAGGAACAGTCTCAATATTCATCAGAGAGTTCATACTGCAGAGAGACCCTTTGAATGTAACGAATGTGGAAAAGTCTTCACCCAGAGAAAGTGCCTTATTGTACATCAGAGAACTCACACTGGAGAGAAACCATTTGTATGTAAGGAATGTGGGAAAGGTTTTACTGTGAGACACCATCTCACTACTCATCAAAGAGTTCATACTGGAGAGAAACCATTTGTATGCAAGGAATGTGGGAAAGGTTTTAGTGAGAAATACAGTCTCACTAATCATCACAGAGTTCATACTGGAGAGAAACCCTTTGTATGTAGTGAATGTGGAAAAATCTTTAGCCACAAAAAAAGCCTTACTGAACATCAGAGGATTCACACTGGAGAGAAACTCTTTGTATGTAATGAATGTGGAAAAGCCTTCAGCCATAAAGGAACCCTTAATGTACATCAGAGAATTCACACTGGAGAGAAACCCTTTGTATGTCATGAATGTGGAAAAGCCTTCAGTGAGAGAAGATGTCTTATTGTACATCAGAGAACTCACACTGGAGAGAAACCATTTGTATGCAAGGAATGTGGGAAAGGTTTTAGTGAGAAATACCGTCTCACTAATCATCACAGAGTTCATACTGGAGAGAAACCCTTTCTATGTAAGGAATGTGGGAAAGGTTTTAGTCAGAGCAGCTATCTCACTATTCACCGCAGAGTTCATACTGGAGATAAACCCTTTCTATGTAAGGAATGTGGAAAAGGTTTTAGTCAGAGCTGCTATCTCACTATTCACCGCAGAGTTCATACTGGAGAGAAATCCTTTGTATGTAGTGAATGTGGAAAAATCTTTAGCTACAAAAAAAGCCTTACTGTACATCAGAGGATTCACACTGGAGAGAAACTCTTTGTATGTAATGAATGTGGAAAAGCCTTCAGCCATAAAGGAAACCTTATTGTACATCAGAGAATTCACACTGGAGAGAAACCCTTTGTTTGTAGTGAATGTGGAAAAATCTTTAGCCACAAAAAAAGCCTTACTGCACATCAGAGGATTCACACTGGAGAGAAACTCTTTGTATGTAATGAATGTGGAAAAATCTTCAGCCATAAAGGAACCCTTAATGTACATCAGAGAATTCACACTGGAGAGAAACCCTTTGTATGTAAGGAATGTGGAAAAGCCTTCAGTGAGAGAAGATGTCTTATTGTACATCAGAGAACTCACACTGGAGAGAAACCATTTGTATGCAAGGAATGTGGGAAAGGTTTTAGTGAGAAATACCGTCTCACTGTTCATCACAGAGTTCATACTGGAGAGAAACCCTTTGTATGTAGTGAATGTGGAAAAACCTTTAGCCACAAAAGAAACCTTACTGTACATCAGAGGATTCACACTGGAGAGAAACCCTTTGCATGTAATGAATGTGGAAAAGCCTTCAGTAAGAGAGGACACCTTACTGTACATCAGAGAACTCACACTGGAGAGAAACCCTTTGCATGTAACGAATGTGGAAAAGCCTTCAGTTTGAGAAGATGTCTTATTGTACATCAGAGAACTCACACTGGAGAGAAACCATGTATGTAAGGAATGTGGGAAAAGTTTTACAAAGAGACACCATCTCACTTATCATCAGGGAACTCATACTAGAGAGAAATCCTTTGCACATAATGAGTGTAATTAGTTAGAGGTCTAGCCTTATTACCCATCACAAAATTCATACTAAAGAGAAACAACATTTGTTGAAATAGAGAGATTTAAGACCGGAACCAACCATCACTGTTAACAGTAATTTTTATGATTTTGGCAGCTCATTAGGAGAAACATCTATCTTTCTAAAATAATTCATTGGGGCTCTTTTGGTTAACATGTCACCTGCACTTCTCAACCTGGGCTTTTTTGTTCCCCTCCAAATCCCACACATGGAAAAACTGACATTGTATATATTGTTTCACACTGAGTCCACCATACTTGTAAAGAAGAGGGGATGGAGTACCATGGTCTTCCTTCAGAATTTGATTTGGATTTTATAACTTCTTTAGTCTAATTTCTAATGCATTGATGTATTTCAAAATTGTAATTGATATATTAAATGTATTGATGTATTTATTGTAGTAATGTACTGATATATTTAATAAATGATATTCTATTTATTATTTTTTACATTTTATTAGTATATGGCTTTTGAGCAATAATTTATACTATTGATACCTGCTTTATCTGCCAGAAATTTTGGAATATTGACACACTTTTTCCATAGTCTTTAAAAGTGTTCCTGTTTCTACAATCTGTCCCTTGACTGACATATTTAACATTTCACTATTTCATTTTCCATTTAAAATAAACTTTTGCAGTGTTGTCTGAATTGATCATTATTTAATTTATGTTGTCATCTGTGAAGTAAGTGATTAGCATTTCTGATATATATATATATATATATATGTGTGTGTGTGTATGTATATATATCTATATATAGATATACACACACACACGCACACATATATATTAATTTCCTTTAAAAAAAAAGGAAATTCCTTGGACAACAAAGAGATCAAATAAGTCAATTCTTGAATAAATAAATTAAATCCCTCCTTGCAAGGACAAAAACTGAAATTGAATCTCATATATTTTGGCCAATGAAAAGAAAGGACTCATAAAAAAAAGAAAAGAAAAAGAAAAGAACTGATAATGGGAGAGTTTGAAGGGAAAAGGAGAATAGGAAAGAAATCGTCAATCAAACAAATTGTGACATTATTCCAATTCATTCATATGCCATAGCATTGCTTCTTGACATAATTCATTCCACTTTGATATTTGCTTTTATTATTAGGAAATTTTACATTAAGAGGAATCAAACTCTTCCTCTCAGCAATTTTCATGCATAGGTTATGGTTCTTAGCTCTATGGATAAATAAAACAATTGTAATTTCCCTTCCACATGCTGCTTCTTCAAATAACTCAAGAGAGCCACCTCTCCTCTTCTTTTCTTCAGGCTGCTGGACAGATTCTGAGATATTCACGTCCTTCCTAAATTGTAGCACCACTATCAGTAGGAGAATGCCTGGACAAATTATGATACATGAGTCTGATAAAATAATGTTGTGCTATGAAAGATGATGAATGAAAAAGTTTCTGAGGAACCTGGAAAGATTTGTATGAACTGATGCAGAGGGATGTAAGCAGAACCAATCCAGGTTGTGGTCCCTTTAAGAAACTAGTCCTTTCAGATTAATTTATTCCTTTCTGATTCCCAACCCCTCCTAGCTATTGCACTATCAATTCATGAAGCTAGGACATTTGATCCACAAATCCTGCTCAAAGGTACCCCTTTGAATTCCAATAGGAGATCCAGGCTACTCCAGCCCCCATGGGATCTGAGCCAACTTGGCCTGTCTCAGCCCCCATTCTAATCATCTTCTCAGGTTTCTCAATCTATACCAAGCAAATTCTAGCCCTCTATGAAACCCAGCCAGGAACCAACTTGGGACTCCACTCACGAGCCCCTTTAGCTAAATCTCTCAGTACAAAAGAGCCAAGCTAGTGTCCTCTCTTTGCAGAGGTTCTACACATTCCAGGATCATGTGTGGCACCAATGACTCTCTGCCCACTGGAATCTTGTTCCTCATGCCTTCTGATCTCTACATTCACCTCTTACTAACTAGACCATAATCTTACCTTCAAACGCCATAATAAACTTATTTTATCAGTTTAAGTTTTCGGGTCCATAAATTCCTTTATAGGGGACTCTTGAGCCACTATTAGATTTCATTAAATTCTTTATCCTAGCGCCAAATCCAAAGGGGTTGCAGGAGAGCTCTATTTGACACCCTGTACTCCAACCCTGCCACCAGACCTCAAGTAAACTCTAAATTCATTTAGGTACCCCAAATCTAGATCTCTTCAGAACAAGGACAACAATTTATGCAACAGCAATATAGTATAAAATCTTTGCCATCATATTGTACATACAATGTTACAGAAATCCTTATTTTACCCCAATAATAAAATTAAAACTTTTTTTTCAAAAATTTAAAAGAAAGAAAGTTTTGGCAGCAGTGATCATTTCACTGATCAACTATGATTAAATAAGACTAATGATGAAACCTAGTACTGCTCTTTATACACAAAGAACTGACAGATTCAGAGTTTTAACTGAAACATTTTTTGTTGTCCATAGGTAATACTTGAGTTTATATTGCTTGACTCTCAATGTTTACAAAAGGGATCATTTTTCCTTCTTAATGGGAATGAAATCATATTTTTTATGGAAAAGTAATTAATTAAAAAAAAAAAAATAAATAAAGCACGCAGAAATTTGATCTGAATACAGTATACAAATTCATCATAATCCTAATTCTGGATTTAGTGTTCGCATTAATGGACCTTAAGATCATATTAGCTATTTGGAACTTCTTTCTTATATTGTTGATTCATATTGAACTTGTGATCCACTAAAATAGATTTTTTTTCGACAATTTTCAAGCCATACCTCTCCCACCTAATAATTATATTATAATTTTGACATCATTTTATTCCTATTACATTTCATGTTGTAAGATCTTGCCCATTGTTGTAACCCACAAAGTTCTTTAGGCTTTTGATTCTCCCTTCCAATATGTTGTCCATGCTTTCCAATAAATTATTAGCAAAATTTGGGATGCATCAGCTAATTGCTGCTTTTTGACTTAAAAAAATCAAATGATGGACAAAGTGAGAGGGGGAAGACAGAGAAAAAAAGAGAGAAAGGGAAAGAGAATGGAATGGGAAGAAAGGACAAATATATAGATACATATTTTCTTTGTTGCCTGGCACATGGAAGACACTTAATAAATACTCCATGATCTACAGATAAGATTGGATTTCAATCAGAACCCTGGTTTTGTTCAGTGTAATCTATCCCCAGCTCTTAAATTCAAGGGAGCCACAAACTTCTGGGACATGATAATATGGGTCCAACAAGATCGGCCCCAATTAACTTGGAACATTCAGACCTAGATCTGCTTCCATGCTAAAGGGCATCATACTCATCCACTAATCAAGAAAAGCCTCATATCTCTCATTAGCTTTTAAATACTCAGTTCTCCCACCAGCAAATTCTTTCAAAATTGCAAACTTTAACCTCAGCCACCAGCCATGAGCCTTTCCCAGCTCAATTCTGGGTTGCTACATAAGGCCATTGATCAAACCTGTTCCTCTCTACTTGAAAGATGAAAGATGCTAATTGTGCCCTAAAGAATTCAAGAGGGCCAATTTTTTCTCTGTTTTCTACACCTTTGCACTACATGCCCAGAATGATATCTTCACTAAATACTGCACAGACAAATATGCATACAAATTGATGCACAAAGGAAACAATAGTTATAAACCTTCAATCATTTTCCTGGAAGGAATGGGACTCATATGTCCTATAGTCTTCATGATAAAAGAAATAATTTTAAATGACCCCCGGGGTGTAATATATTTGTTTTTAATGGATGCATGAGTCTTTTGACAAAATGAGAAGTCATTTACTTCATCAAGAGAGGGAAGGAAGATTTTACAATGTCAGAGTTGGAAAAGAGCAGAGATACTATCAGTTCCTTGATAAATTATTATTTAGCCTTCACTTGAAGATCTAGAAGAACAGAAAGCTTCATATATTCCAAGGTAGCCTATTTTACTTACTCAAATGATGGGGAGATTTTTACATTACAAAGAATCTACTTTTTTTCTCTCTGCAATTTCTATCCATAGATTCTAGTTTTTCTCTCTTTGTTTTAAAACTTTTAAAAAACTTTCTTTTAAATCTAATTCCTTTTCAACATTCCATGTTTTTCTTGACTTGTTGGACACATAACACTATTCAAAGTGATGTCAGGAATAACTCTCTGTTGATTTGAGTTCCTGTTGCTGTGGTGGTAATTGTGGTGATGGTTGTGATGGAGGTGGTGATAAGTCATTTCAGAATATCTCAAGAGTCTAAATTAATTTCCCTTAGCACCTGGGAAGTGCATCTGCTATCCAGAATTAAGCATCTCAAAAACAGTCCTTACACAATTCACATTGTCAGATTATGAGTTTTTCTAGGAACTAGCTGGGTTGCTGCTGGTTCAGAGGATAAGGGATCAGCTCTGGAGTCAAGACCTGAGTTCAAATGTGGGTTCAGACATCATGTAGATTGGGTCCTCTAAAAGGTTTTCTTATTTTTAATTTCTAGTAGTAGCAACTCAGGCCTATTGGGTTCTTATGAACTTCCTCCTTCAAGGTATTCTTTTCTTAACTTTTCAGTAGAGCAAAGTTATGTGAGGTATAAAGAATCACAAAACTCTGATCTGGTGTTAAAATATTCCTTCTATTTCCTTTGTACTACAGAACCATAGAGACACATCAGACCACTTATGAATAGGTTAGCAGGTGTTTTAACTATATTGTTTAAGATTATTTTTATTTCCTAAAATATTTAACAGTGAATCCGTCAACATTTAACATTTTATTGTTTCCATTTGCATGCTAAAATTACAAATCCTTTTTAAAGTTTTGTGTTCCAGCTCCTATTTTCCATCTTTCTTTATGCTGCTCACTCCTTGACTTTATAAGCATTTAGATATTATTTATACATGTGGAATCATGTAAAAATTTCCATTTTAGTTATTCTGTAAAAGAAAAGAAACAAAGAAAGAAAATAAAAATAGCATTCCTCAATTAGTAGTCAGATAATATTAGGTGGTTTTTGTGTGTGTGTGTGTCATAATGGATACTTTTTCATCATTAGTCCTTGCAAAATGTCATGGATCATAGTGTTGCTGAAAATTGCTACATTCCCTTATTGTACAATATTGCTCTTCATGATGTACAATGTTTCCCAGGTTCCATTCACTTCCCTTTGAATCATTGTATCTAAGTCTTCCTGAGTGTTTTGCACTCTTGTTTCATTCTGTCCCTCCTCAAAAGTGTCACTGGGTCATGGTTCCGACGTGGAAGGAGGACAAACCTACCCCGACCTGGGAAGGACTGTTCCAGATCCTCTTGACATCACATATAGCAGTGCTATAGAGGAAAGAGGATGGACTGAGCATACCAGAATTAAAGGCCCAAAGGACACTCCAAGGGTGTGAACTTACAAACTGAATCCAGAGAAGAAGCTGAGACAAACATTGAAAAGGAACTCTGCACATAAAATCTTGTTAGCGATATTTATCTGAGATACCTTATTGGGGCATTGCCTAAATCAAACAGGTGCAGGGCCATGGATAGGAGAGAGTAAGTGTAAATGGACTTTTACATGTCAACCAGAGAGAGAAGATATTATAGACTGTGGTGATCATTGATGGAGCAAGTTAAATACTGTTTGTAATGATGGATCAGTGCTTAATTGTGTCCACCAGCATTCATTAGGGGGTAATGAGGACAACCTGGTCATGATAATGAATGGGGAGATGCCTGGCTCCCAGCACAAATTATCAAGGAATTTGGGCCCAAGATGGTGGTTGGGGATATTGGACACACACACACACACACACACACACACACACACACATACACACACACACACATATATATATATATATATATATATATATATATATATATATATATATATATATATATACATATATATATATATTACATATAATATTAATGTATTATATTAATATATATTATAATATATTAATGTCAATATAATATGTTAATATATTATAATATTATTTTATATTAATATATATTATATTAATTCAACAGCAAGCAGCCTTAGAGGCAACCACTAACCAAACTGCTAGACCTTTTGTAATGTTCTTGAATTGTGAGGGTCCAGTCGGCTACTCAATTTTAATCCTTCTCTGGGAGGAGATCTATAAAATCTTTTCCTTCTGTGCGCAGGTTTCTTGGGAGCTCTGAATCTCCTCCAGCTCTTGTCCTTTCAGCCCAGAGTCAATTCTCTCACACCCAATGCTGCCCTTCTTTTATCCTCCCAGAGAATAGAAATGTGAGAACTCAATGGGGCGTGGGGAAATACTTCCACCAATGAACTTCCTACTCTTAGAATTCCTAAGGTGTAAACTCCCTTTAAAGGCCCGAACCAAAGTCAAGTCAACCTGAGTTCTCACCTTGTCATTGTCCAGACAACCTGAGTTCTCACCTTGTCACTGTCCAGACAACCTGAGTTCTCACCTGGTAATCCTAACAGCCCTTGATCTATTAGTCAATCAAGTCACTCAAACAAGAAAAGTGGTTTTATAACATAGATTAGTTTTAGATTATCTGTTAGCAGAGGAAGGAGGGGTCCATGGGAAACAAAACCGTCCACTTGTTGTATGCAAATTGATGACAACCGACAAATAGTAAAATAAATTACTGAGGGCATTTGCAAGATAGTTCATGTGGCTGTACAAGTTTAGAAATCTCCCTTCACAAATAGCTGGTGGTCTTAGTCTGATGGTAGCTGGTGGAAACAGCTGTCATGGTATAGACATTGCAATCAGTGGTATTATTCTGTTCCCACTATGTTTACCCTGTATAATGTTACATTGGTAACAAAAATAATTCAAAGACCACTATCCAGCACCTTACATACAGTGCAAGAATGTTTGTGTCAGCCCTCTTTATAGTGGCCAGAAATAGGAAACTGAGTGGATGCCCATCAATTGGAGAATGGCTGAATAAAATGTGGTATAAGAATATTATGGAATATTATTGTTCCATAAGAAATGACCAACAGGATGATTACAGAAAGGCCTGGAGAGACTGACATGAACTGATGCTGAGTGGAATGAGGAGGACCAGGAGATCATTATATACTTCAACAACAATACTATATGATGCCCAATTCTGATGGACGAGGCCATCATCAACAATGACATGAACTAAATCAGTTCCAATAGAGCAGTAATGAATTGAACCAGCCACACCCAGCGAAAGAACTCTGGGAGATGACCACATAGAATTCCCAATCCTTTTATTTTTGTCCGCCTGCATTTTTTATTTCCTTCACAGGCTACTTGTACATTGTTTCCAAGTCCGATTCTTTCTGTACAGCAAAATAACTGTTTGGACATGTATACATATATTGTATTTAACTTATACTTTTACATATGTAACATGAATTGGTCAACCTGCCATCTGGGGTAAGGGGGGGGGAAGGAGTGGAAAAGTTGGAATAAAAGGTTTTGAAATTGCTAATGCTGAAAAATTACCTATGCATATGTCTTGTAAATAAAAAAATAAAATTAGAAAAAAAAATCTTACATACAAGACTTGCCATTAAAATAATGTTTTTACAGAAAGAGGAATGGGAGGCAGTAGCAGGGGATGATCCAGAAGAGGAAAATAACAAGCCATGTGTAGAGATGTTAATTGAATTTCACCACAATGTAAGTTCTTCAAGAGGAAATATATATATATATATATATATATATATATATATATATATATATATATATGTAAGAGGAGGGATTATGTAGAAAAGTGAAGAATTTATAGATTAAGTACATATTGATCAGAGAGTGTTAGCTAAAGTAGATCAAGCCTATAGGGCCCAGTCAAAGGATTTTAGATAAGCCTGGACTACATTCCATTGTCCAAAGAAGGGACTAAAATCAAAGAAGCTAGATGTCACCTTGTCTATTACATTCCACTGACCAAGTAGGAGAATACAGACTTATGTGACCAATCACAACATATAGACTGTGGGATTTTGGAGGTTCTTTGTCTGAAATGTATAAAAGTTGTGAACATTTTATTGGGAGTGGCCCACTCCTGCTGTGAATTTGGCTCACAGACAGGCTTGGAGAAAAGTGGGGGGACCACACACCTCGGGGTCCCAGCAGAGGGAAGGGCCAGAGGCCAAGGTGACATCAACTTCTCTCAGGGGACAGTGCTGAGCCAGGTTGTGGGTCTTCCCATTGTCCCGGGGCTTCACTGGCTGTGGCTGAGCCCTCCCCACAGGCTGCCGTCCTGCTGGTCACTGGGGAGGTTTGGGCTACAAGGAGCCAGAGGTCCTGGGGATGCTGTTCTTCCTGGGCTCGGAGTCTGCCAGTGTGAGGTCGGGTAGTTGGCAGTGGCTGGCAGTGCTTTGAGACCTCCATCCTTCAAGGAATACCAGGGGGATGATTTGTGGCCCAGGCTCAGGGCAGAGGTTTGACTTGCCATGCTCCCTGGGAGCTTGTGGTTCTTGATTATTGTGAAAGAGAAGGATCTGTTCCCTCAAAACACTTGAGGTCTTCCAACTAGATTTATTCCAGGTGGAGGGTTCCAAGTGCAGGAGCCGGCCCTAAGCTGATGCCTACAGACATTTCATCTACTTATAATTATGTTGATTGGCAGAGGGCCACAGAGAGTGGGAGAACTCTGGGTAATATATAAGAGCCTTCAGGCCAGAGGGAACCTGATTACAATGTCTGGTTATCTTCCCAGCTCCCTTTGGTGTTCTCACCTTTCCTGAGAAGTCAAGGAGGGCCTGACCACCTGTGTTCTATTTACATATCAACAGCAGGGTACTTATACTTAACAAATGTGTTAAGTCAGTATGCTGAAGGATGCACAGCTGCCCTAGTTACCACTTGCTCAGTGTGCTGTGCTGATGTAATCATAGTGAGCTTTTTAAGGGATGAGAAGACTGGAAAGAGACACTTCATCTTTGACCATCCTAATGGCTCTCCTGCCTCCTTCACTCCTCCACTAAGACCAAGGCTGGTCCTGAGATCCTCCAGAGACCTAGTCTGGACAATATCTTTTGGCAATCAGTGTGTGCCTCTAGAAAGAATAGTGTATTTTCTCACCTCCATTTGGAGGTTCAAGAAAGTATACTATATTTGGTGCCCAAGTGAGGGCCTGGATGTGAAGCCCTACACTCAGCAGATCAAGTGACAGGATTGGTGAGTTCAGTGGAGAACTCCCTCCGACCTGTGAAGACTCTGCTCATCCCCAGGCAGCAGATGGAGCCCAAGGAGGCTGTGACTTCTGGCTTTCTCATGGCCCCCATTCAGGAACCGGTGACGTTCTGGGATGTGGCTGTGGACTTCACCAGCGAGGAGTGGAGGCTTCTGGATCCTGCCCAGAGAGCCCTGCACAAGTATGTGATGCTGGAAAACTACCAGAACTTGATCTCTGTGGGGATTCCTGTTTCCACACTGGATCTGATCTCTGTGTTGGAGAAGCAACAAAGAGCCTGGAGTCCCAAGAGCAGAAACTCCAGTGGGTGTCATCAAGATTTCCTTACTGCACATCAGAGAACTCACACTGGAGAGGAACCATTTGTATGTAAAGAATGTGGGAAAGGTTTTAGTCAGAAGTACAATCTCAATATTCATCAGAGAGTTCCTACTAGAGAGAAACCCTTCCTATGTAAGGAATGTGGAAAAGCCTTCAGCCAAATAGGAAGCCTTAATGTACATCAGAGAACTCACACTGGAGAGAAACCCTTTGTATGTAATGAATGTGGAAAAGCCTTCAGCCGTCGAGGAAGCCTTATTGTGCATCAGAGGATTCACACTGGAGAGAAACCCTTTGTATGTAATGAATGTGGAAAAGCCTTCAGTGAGAGAGGATATCTTATTGTACATCAGAGAACTCACACTGGAGAGAAACCCTTTGAATGTAATGAATGTGGAAAAGCCTTCAGCCAAATAGGAAGCCTTAATGTACATCAGAGAATTCACACTGGAGAGAAACCCTTTGAATGTAAAGAATGTGGAAAAGCCTTCAGCCATCGAGGAAGCCTTAATGTACATCAGAGAACTCACACTGGAGAGAAACCCTTTGTATGTAATGAATGTGGAAAAGCCTTCAGTGAGAGAGGATATCTTATTGTACATCAGAGAACTCACACTGGAGAGAAACCCTTTGAATGTAATGAATGTGGAAAAGCCTTCAGCCGTCGAGGGTGCCTTACAGTACATCAGAGAATTCACACTGGAGAGAAACCCTTTGAATGTAAAGAATGTGGAAAAGCCTTCAGTGAGAGAGGAAAGCTTACTGTACATCAGAGAACTCACACTGGAGAGAAACCATTTGTATGTAACGAATGTGGGAAAGGTTTTAGTCAGAAGCACAGCCTCACTTATCATCAGAGAGTTCATACTTGAGAGAAACCCTTTGTATGTAAGCCATGTGAAAAAGGTTTCAACCAGAGAGGATACCTCATGTGTCATCAAAGATTTCATACTGGACAGAGACCCTTTGAATGTAAGAATGTGGAAAAGTCTTCAGACATCGAGGATGCCTTACTATTCATCAGAGAACTCATAATGGAGAGAAACCTTTTGTATGTAAAGAGTGTGGGAAAGGCTTTAGTATGAGGTCTGTCCTTATTACTCATCAGAAAAGTCATATTAAAGAGAAACAGAATATGATGAAATAGAGAGATTTCAGACAGGAACCACCCCTTCACTGTTACCAGAGAATTCATAAGATTCTGGCAACTCAGTAGGAGAAAAATCTATTCTTCTTAAAATAATTCATTGTGGCTCTTTTTCGTAAACATGCCACCTGCACTTCTCAACTAGGTCTTTTTCATCCCCTCCTAATCCAACACATGAAAAAACTGTATGTATTTTTTCACACTTAGTCCTTCATACTTGTAATGAAGAGGGGATGGAGTACCATGGCCTTCCCTCGGAATATAATTTGGTTTTTATAACTTCTTTAGTCTGATTTCTAATGTATTGATGTATTTCAAAAATGTAAATGATGTATCTAATGTATTGATGTATTTATTGTATTAATGTATTGATATATTTAATAAATGATATTCTATTTCTTATTTTTTACATTTTATTAGCATGTGGTTTCTGAGCAATCATTTACCCTATTGGTTCCTGCTTTACCTGTATGCCAGAAATTTTGGAATATTGACATACTTTTATCATTGTCTTTAAAACTGTTCGTGTTTCTACAATCTGTCCCTTAACTGACATATTTAACAATTCACATTACTTTGGCCAAATTTATGCCAATAAATTTGATAACTTAAGTGAAAAGATGACTACCTCCAAAAATATAGGATTCCTAGATTAACAGTGGAGGAGATAAACTGTTTAAATAGTCCCCTTTCAGAAAAAGAAATAGAACAAGCTATTAATCAGCTCCCCAGGAAAAAAACCCCAGGACCAGATGGATTTACATGTGAATTCTACCAAACATTTAAAGAACAATTAGCCCCAATGTTATATAAACTATTTTTTAAAATAGGGAATGAAGGAGTCCTACCAAACTCCTTTTATGACACGGACATGGTACTGATACCTAAATCAGGTAGGTTGAAAATGGAGAAAGAAAACTATAGACCAATTTCCTTAATGAATATTGATGCTAAAATCTTAAATAAGATATTAGCAAAAGACTTCAGAAAATCATCCCCAGGATAATACACTATGATCAAGTAGGATTTATACCAGGAATGCAGGGCTGGTTTAATATTAGGAAAACTATTAGTATATTTGACCATATTAATAATCAAATTAATAAAAACCATATGATCACCTTAATAGATGCAGAAAAAGCATTTGATAAAATACAACATCCATTCCTACTAAAAACGCTTGAGAGTGTAGGAATAAATGGACTATTCCTTAAAATAGTCAGTAGCATATATTTGAGACTGTCAGTAAGCATAATATGTAATGGAGATAAAATGGAACGTTTCCCAGTAAGATCAGGAGTGAAACAAGGTTGCCCACTATCACCATTATTATTCAATATTTTATTAGAAATGCTAGCCTCAGCAATAAGAGTCGAGAAAGACATTAAAGGAATAGGAGCAGGTAATGAGGAAATCAAACTGTCATTCTTTGCAGATGATATGATGGTATACTTAGAGAACGCCAGAGATTCTAATAAAAAATTATTACAAATAATTCACAACTTTAGCAAAGTTGCTGGATACAAAATAAATCCACATAAATCCTTAGCATTTTTATACATCACCAACAAAATGCAACAGCAAGACCTACAAAGAGAAATTCCTTTTAAAACAAATGTCGAGAGTATAAAATATTTGGGAATTCATCTACCAAAGAAAAGTCAG